>NC_079526.1:4406744-4444934 GCF_003711565.1 Takifugu flavidus
ATCCAAACTCCAGCCAGCTCTTTATTCACAGGGAGAACTCGTCTCCCCATGGGAAAAACTCCAGGCTGTTCCAGCACACGGCCGCCGGCGCGGTGCCCGACCGCCGCGCGCAGAGATATCGTCTGTCCAGGGACAAAAAGATCGCCAAGTCTTTAGCCATCATCGTGTGTATCTTTGGGATCTGCTGGGCCCCCTACACCCTCCTGATGATCATCCGCGCCGCCTGCAGCGGCACCTGCGTGGCCGACTACTGGTACGAGATAACCTTCTGGCTCCTGTGGCTGAACTCCGCCATCAACCCCTTCCTGTACCCGCTGTGCCACAGCAGCTTCCGGAGGGCTTTCTCCAAGATACTGTGTCCCAAGAGACAATCAGTCCAGCCTCAGATCGAGGCCCAGTCGTGTTAGATGAACGCCATTGCACTTCCACACATGAATGCACTTAATGTTCGCACACTGTAAAGAGATTTATTCATATTCTGCTCTTCCATCCTAACTGAAAAACATATATCCAGTTTTAAATAATGATTAATCCTTTCATACCACATGGCAGCAATACAGCACTAGTGTTTCTAAAAAGAACCTATAATTGTAATGTACTTGATGAAGGTTAAGCAGTAGACTCTATACAACTGATTTAATTGCCATTTATTGTTATAATTATTATTTTAAATCCTCTCCGCCAGTGACCGCTGACAGTCACATGACTCCTGTTTTTCCTGAGCCTATTTTTATATGATGATGGTTGTGAACCGATGTCTTCTGTAGTCAACTTAATGACCATAATTTACTATACAATAGTATTCTAATCAACAAAGCCCTGCATTGTAAATTATGGTCTGCCTGGCCCGGAAGAGGGGCGGATGGAGCCGTTATTCAGCTGTGATGTAGAAGAAAAAAAGAAACTTTAAGCTCGGATTTCCCGGATGACCAGGGAAGGTCTCTTTGATTTCCAGCGTTACAAAGTTTCCTAGTTTTTCACAGCACACAAGCATGTTTTTCTTTTTTTTAAATTTCAGAGCACAAAAGCCCCCCCCCCCCCCCCTCCCCCCCCTCCCCCCCCTCCCCCCCCATCCTTTCCCTGTGCTGGTCTTCAAAGCGACACGTTACAAATGGAGGCTTTTCATCGTGCAGCAATAGAAGGACAAATGCTCGGAGTCCTCGGAGTTCAAAGTAAGAGAATAACCTGCATCTGATGGAAGACTTTTGTTTTTATTACTCTCACAGGAAGGCAGCGGGAATCATCGAGCAACCTGCCAATGCTGAGGCTGCACTTGACAAAAGGCTCCTTGTTGCTGCACCAGAGCAGTACTAAACTTTTGTACAAAAATATCTACGCAACTATTTGCTTGTGTTCTGGTTGTATTTTTCCCCCTCCAATACTTGCAGGTTGTGTGTCACTCAGACTACATGTAATTATACCGAGAATGTGTCCTGTGTTTGTAGCCAAAGAAAGAATAAACAGAAACCTGCGTACACTTCTGAACACTTCTGTCGTGGACCTCCTCAGACCTGATCCTGAAAGGTTCCGGTCGTGCTCTTTGCTTCATTTTACTGAACTATTGAGGAAAAATCCTCAGCTGGTTTCTTTTTGAGGCCGGTGCCTCCAACACTGTTCGGAATGATACCCAAATCTAATGTTCTCAGATGCAAAATGATTTGCAACAGCGCTATTCCATAATTCATTAGGAGTCCAGTGTGCGTTTAAAAGGAAGTAATCACAGTTAGAGTTCACCTTTAGTGTCGCCTCAGCTGGAACTATGAATGCTGCGTTAATGGGAGCCTTCGAAATCTTCCTGAGGAAAACAACCCGTCAGCCGAGAAGGAAGCGTTCTGTATTTTACATGTATCCCCTCTATGATACATGTATGAACGTGTGTATAGATCATGTCATTATAATTGCACTGGCAAAAAAAAAAATTCTGCTGTGTCCAAAAAGGCAAATTATTACTATTACTATAAATATAATATTACATTTTGCTGAAATACAGGGTTCTCCCTGCAAAAACTGAACATCAGTTTGTTTTTTTCCCCCCACAACACATTTGAGGGCAGAAATAGCAGCGCAGACATTAAGTGTTTATTGTTTTGAGAGAGAGGGAGATGATTCAAAGATCAGACAACTTTGAGCACAAAATGGTCAGGATGCCTCCTTTAGAGCATCAGTAATAGCCAAGACACCATCCTTTGAGCTCTGATCACATCAGCAGTTAAAGCAACACTTTATCTCAGCCCTGCTGGAATTATGTGAGTTCCCCCCCCTCCCCCCAAAAAAGAAACGCATACAGACACTTGCAGCCGTGGTTACCATGGCGACCAACTCCTAATATTAAGAGAAATGTCGGGCAAAGTGGAGGATGACGCATTTTATGTTGTGTTCTGCCACCTTCTTCAGCACGGGCGTGTACGCGGGCGCACATCTGCCAGCAGGGCTGAGAAATAAAGCACCCAGCAAAGGTAAACGGTGTGTTTACTCGGGATTCTCCCATTTCCAGTCACAGGAATAGATCCCCAAAAAAACTTCCCTTTGTCTATTAACTGTCAGCAGCATTCGTTTTACATATCAGAACAGTTTCCTGCATCTCCAACCTTTGCAAACAAGGACGCTTTCTGCGCAATAGCTCCCTCTTTTCAACACCACAACAAGAAAAAGACGCTGTGTTGATACTATCTGCAGAAGTGAGACCTCTGGAGGATACATAGATTTTCCACTCTGTGCTGCAGCGTTAGTCAGCCACTGACCCCATTTAGTCGCAGCGATCCAGGCGCAGCGGTGGTTGCAGCTTGGTGTTCAAACCCCAGTCAACGTTCCCTTAAATGTGTCGGGAAACCAAAACAGGCGACGTGTCAAAAGTGGCCTCCTCTCAGAACGAGTGACAAAGTCAATTTGGAAGCTTTTCCTAAAAGGTCGGCTGAAGCTAAATGAAAGCAGCGGGGTTTAGGTGAGCAGCGCCGAGACGCAGGTGGACTCGCAAATAGAAAGCAAATTGCTAAGCGTGAGTACTTGTATTGTTCCTGTGCACTGCGGGAGAGCTAAAAACCAATATCCAGAGCCTTTCACAAAGAAAATTGGAAATAGTTCACGTACTTGTGGTTCCCATTTAGATTTGCTCTGGGACACAGTCATGGTGACAGTAACATCGTTGTTACTGAACAAATATCTGATCAACGGGAAGTTCGCAGACTTTTTTTTACCCACCAACAGACTGAAAGACCGACAGAGACGTCTGCCGCTGTCTGGACGGCTTCTGGGGACAATGAGGTTAGAGAGAGCAATATCTAATAAGAGGATTTCAGATTAACATTTAACTTTGAGCTGCTTTATCCTGTCACAGAGCAGCCTGTAATCTGGCAGAGCTGCATCCCAGCGGGTGATGAGAGCTATCTATTCTAGGATTCAGGCAGTGACTCTTCATTCACAGGGTGTTCCTACTGTGTCCTCAGACACTTGACAAGGAACAAAATAGTGAACAGGCAATAGGCGACAGACCAAATCTTGTTAGTGGGAGGCAGCGTGCGTTTGAATTCATCTGGACATGATGGAGCTCAGAAGAATCATCATTTTCAGGGACTTTTGCGTGTCAAACCAACTGTCCAGAATCAGGACAGCGCGTTCGCCAGTCACAATCCTGTCCTTTTTGGGGGTCTTTGATGTACATCACAGCTGTATGGAGGCCGATGGGGCTGCAAAAGAGTAAACGTTGCAAACGCAGGAATGACGCAGACACAGAAAAGCGACAGAAAAATGTACAAATATTAAATAAAAACCACACGAAACTCCACAAAAACTACAAGAGAGAAATGTGACCAACTCGCGCCACAAAGGTTTAGGAAGAGTTTATATTTATGTGTTAATTATTCCATCTATCTGTGGCCCAGTCAAGGGTTCAGACTTGTTACTTCAGTTACTGCCACTCAGCACGGAGAAATTCAACAGACATCAGGTTTGTAGCTTCTAATTAGCTGGAGTTCAACACATCACAAAGCCTCTATTGAGGGTTTTGTTGGTGCTCATTCCACGTTTTATGCTACAAATCAATAAGAAATAGAAGACGCTCATAAAAGCGGTCACTGTGTGGCGCTCCGAGCGTTTTCACTGAACCTGAAAGAACAAGATGAGTTAATGGATTTATTAAATACGTCCTAGCATAGAATCTCTCCGCTGGTGGCTGGCCATGTGAAAATGATCTTTGTTGTGGTTGAGCGTGATTGAGCCTTCTGTTTTATTGCAGGGTGACAAAAATACCAGAATGTAGAAGGGGAATGTAGGGAATGTAGAAAAAGAAGCTTCAGAGTTAGGCGTGGTGTGAAAACTTTGCTTTGTCATCGGAAAGGTGGGCTGTTGTGGGATGAAGGCCGGATCCACCCCCGAGCACCAGGTTTTCTGAGAGCGTCCCAACAGTCTCTGGTCCACAGCTGGTTGGTGACTCCTCCGTGGATGAATCAGAGGCACAACAGCTAGCACTCATGTCCTGCTAGATCTTTGTTCCTATCCCTGATCACAGCTAACAACTGACCGCTGCTCTTTCCAAACCTTCTCAGTATCTCGGTGCCACCGGAGTGGTTTAGAACAAAGCTGTCCTGATTCATATCAACTTTCTTCCCTCATTGGAGCTGTGACTGCCCTCCCACAGCCACCCAGAACTCCATGGCTCCTTTAATTATTTTCCAGGAAATGTCTCTAGGAAACAATCTTCACCTTATGAGTACAATAAATCTAACCCTAAGTCCAAAATAGTTAAGAACCTGCATTTATTCTTCTCTCCATTGAAGAATCTTAGACAAAATTGATCCACAAAGGCTTCTCAACTCCCGGGGACCCCTCAGGTCCGTCGGCGCCAACAGGGTCCGAGGTGAGAGCTTTTTCCACCTGAGACGTCTGGCAGATCGGGGGGAGTCGTTAACGGTGGCTGCAGACGTGCCACGGTTGGGTCCTTTAGCGCCTCTCGCCATCTGGTGTGATTCTGAGCATCCAGCTGACACTTTTACCACTCTCAAATTGGACACAGCGGGCCGAAATAAAGCTCCGCCTCGAGACCGGCCCGTTCCAAGGCTGATCTGCGTAGATGCTGAATCTGTCAGGGGTTTAGTCAGTTTGATCCCGTTTGATCACGTTCTTGAACGGTCATATTTACGGTCATATTTACTTTGGGTTTGTCTCTCATAACAGCTGTAACATCTGCCTCCAGCTCCTCCTGCTGCTTTCATTCAATGATCTGTAAAGGAGCCACTCGTGCACTGAGGCTGCCTCTGGTAGTGGGTTTTTATTCCTTCCATCCTTCCATGCCAAGTCCTCTCTTTGGATTCATCATTTGGGTGGAAGCCTGATCTCAGGTCTCTACGATCTTTTTGGGATCCATCCCAAAGATTTTGTTGGCGATTCGCAGCTCTCTCTGTCCCAGAGGTCTGAACTCCTGCGAGGTGAGTTTCAGCTACTGCTGGACTGCGTTTATTCTACAGGGCCCAAAAGATTAGACGAAAATCCTAATCTGCATCCAAAAGAGATTTTCTTTTCAATTTTCTGAACTTCAGAAAATCAGATAATCATTAAGGGGCTCCTCCAAAAAATGATGGGTTTCATTATTCAGATTTGTCAAGGGGGTAAATTTCCTACTTATTCCTGATTGAGCTCTTAAGTGCTGGAACGCGATGGGGGTGTTCGGGCCGTCCTGCGTGTCACTTTCTCCTTTTCCTTCCAAATCCTCTTTGTTCAGATTCCTCTCGGCCCACCGAGATCAAATTGGCTCCATCTCTACTATGAATCCACTTCCCATCCGAGCTGAACAAAACAGATATTTTCAACTTCATTGAAAACATTTTTTTTTCCAAGTGAGGAGACAATTTAAAAAAGCTATAAAGAAAGAATAAATCTTGGCACCGTAATAGGATGTCTGTGGAATCTATATTCCTGCTCATCCGGTACTGCAGAACAGCCTGCGAAACACAAACTGTTCTGTTACCTTGGATTTAATTTTTTTTTTTTTTTTTTTTTTATCGCTTTCAAATTCGATCAAAGGCAACAAAAATGGAACAGACTCTATTCCCAGGAGGGCAGGTTTGGGTTCTCTGAAGCTGCTGGGGTACAAAAGCAGGCGACAACCCAACATGGTTTTAAATACATCATGAGCTTTTTAAAAAATTTAATATAATGCATGCTTTGTTGAAAACGGGTGTTAAAATAATGTCTGAACCAATGACAATGTTGTGTCTTTATTAGTAAATCCACACTGACCCAACATTCTTCATTCTAATTACATCAAAATCTCACAAAGGACTCAATCAAAACTCTGAGTCTGCGCTCTTTCTGAGCATAATTGTCTGCTGGCGCCTTCCCCGGGGGCTAAAAGCAGCAGGAGATTCTCGTTCTAACCTACATTAACTTGTCGATTGTGCCAGTTACGGCTCAATTATCACTCACTAAACTGCTACCAGAATACTTTTCACTCATTGGCTAAATACTTCTGACCTCATTTGGTGCTTTAATTTAGCAGGGAACAGATCCCCCTTCACACACACAAAAAAACATCTCAACCAGATGAGCACACTCAACAAGTCATTTGCTGGCATTAGTATGCAAATGAAGCTTCCTTTTTAAATCTTAATTTAATCAGGGAGCCTCGTTGAAATCGGGGACTCATTTTTGAAGACGGGTTTGAGAACAACACACAAACGGGAGGAGGAGAACATCAACGACACGGACGACCACGATGATTCAAGCTCTGGTGGCGTTCAGGGGTTTTCGAATCTTCCCCAGGAGTGTGAAACTTGAGCTGAGATTCATTAGGGGCCACGGGACCCGTTTCTGCTTGAGTGGACAGAGGACGTCTCTCCGGTCTGAAACATGTTGCTGCGTCAGGCCTTTAAATGAGAGGCCCTGGTATAGCTTCAGCTAAGGATCGCTTCAAGGCGAGGAGCGAGACGTTAATACGAATGGTTGAGGCCGAGCAGAGACCGCAGCGATTACGATGGGGAGAGGTGTGGAATAAGATAACGCGAGAGAGGGAGGGATGTGGAGAACTGAGCTGCTCTTCAGTAATTATGTGAGCTGCAGAGTTCTGAACCCGCCGAAGCTTATCTGCACGTACAACTGGAGACAAGGTCAGACGGGAAAGTTGGATCCGTTCAAGCAGCCACGTTGTAGCTCAATTTAAACTTTTTCAAAGTTAGACATGGGTTTAACAGCAAAGTCCATCGCAGCTCTTCATAAAATGATGATGATTTGGAAGAGAGGTTCGTGTTAAAGGTGACGAGCAGCTGTTCATTATCGTGACACTTTGTCATTGTATAAACAATGCAAAGAACTCTGAGCCTGACGTTCAGTGCATTCATGGTCCGTGCATGTTGTGGGTTTGCAAATGCAGAATGAGACAGCACCAGAGGAGGGTTGGTGCCAATGTCCTCGTCTCTTCATCCTCCTGCAGACAAACACCTCAGATTCTATTCTCTCCTCTACCTGTCCTCCCCCCTCTCCTCTCTCTCTCTGCCCAGCCCACCCATCAGCAGGAGGGTCCCCCTACATGAGCCTGGTCCTGCTCAAGGTTTCTTCCTGTTAAAGGGGAGTTTTTCCTGCCACTGTTGCCTGTTGGGGGTCAGGCCCTGGGATACTGGAAAGCGCCTAGAAAGAATTTTGACCGTAACAGACGATATATAAATAAAGATTGAAAGATTTACCACTCTTTGTTGTCCCTGAACCTCACACAAGATCTTATTTCAGTGTCTTAAAGTCTTGAAGTGTTTTTTCTGCTAAACTAGCATCTGAGTCGACCCGGACCAGCTCAGTCGTGTTCGAAATCACCACACGGCCACCTGGTTACAGTGGGTGGGAGGATGAGCAGCGACGACGTGTCCAATATCTGCAAAACAAGCTGATTCCTGAACTAAAAAGACAAATGGGTTTGAAAAGAACACCAAAAACATGGACATCGCATTAGTTGGAGCGGTGTCTGCTGGGATGGACTCCCACCATGACGCTGAGACAGCCTGGACATGGTCAACTTTTTGAGGAAAGGCAACAGCAAAGACACAGATATTAATTATCGTGCTGGATAAAAGCAGAGTTACATCGACCACAGCATGAAGTAATAGAGGAAATGGAGCCGTCGCCGGAACGACTGCTTAAAAAATATGTATAATCAGAGCAGAACACCTTTACGCAAAAGAAGGAGGAATGGAACTCAGTCGCACTAAATACTTCGATCATTTTCCACTTACACGGCGCGAATGGAGCCTCAGTCTGAGCAGCTTGTCTTTATTACACCCTGAGATCTGCAGCTATGGAATAAAGCTCCATTTCCTGCTGAGAACGAGGGAACCAGCTGAAGCAGCAGGTGATTTCAGCTGCTTCAGCACCCCGCGGCAGGTCGTGTTCAATAATGCAGAAATGAGGTTTAAAAAAAATAAACAACTAAATAAAAGAAGTGAAAAACAACCACTTAGAAAGCGTGAGGGGGAACGCGTGCCCCTCCAGGGTTCCGTTATTTTCAGAGCCAGCGGTTCTTTCCATGAACATTATCTGCGTGAGTTCGTCTCAGAATAATACTGTAATATCCAGGACTTGAGATCTGGCTCCAGACGGCACATTTACAGATATTTGCAAATGCAGATATACATATTTACACATCTCAGGACATTTTAACGTACTCATTTTGGCTGTTGGAGACTCACACAATTACCGACTGTGCCGCACATTGCCGACAGGGATACACGCATTTCCATTTCCATAACAACAGTGATGCAACAGAACCGAATGATCAAATGATAGATGCAGTTAGAGGAAGAAGGAAAGGAACAAAGGAGAAACAGTGACCAAGAGCGCGGTGCCGGTGCTCCGATAATGACTGAATCTTATCGTGTGATCAAACTGCTCTTTCATATCCTCCTGATGCCTCTGCCGACCGCAGAACAACAGTCTAATAAACACATCCTGTGTTTTCAGCCCTTCTCCTGTCCTTTTTATGCACTCGCTCGCTCGCGTGTTGGGGGTTATTATCCTGTGGGCCGTCAACCGAATAATTGTCTCATGCAGCCATCTCACCAGCAAAACCCCTGAAATTGATTCAAAAACATGGGATCACTTGGATTTCCTGTCATTCTGCAACTCTGCTTTATGTGAGGCCATGTGCCTGTCCCCTGCCCTGTACATGCAGCTGGAGCTTTACTTCCTTTGTCACGCTGGCCTGTACTGCCTGAGCTATGAGATCAGGTCAGAGCAGAACCCTGATGAATCTTGATGTGTGTTTTAGAAGGTAAAACTGGTAAACTCGGCCTATTTAGGATGAAGAACCTTTTAAAAGCACAAAGCTGCCACACGGAGCAACTCAACTCTCCACAGGGAAGCCCCTCACCTTACTCAGCATTCATGCTAAATATGAGCGCTTAATTACGTACTGAGATTATATTTTCATAACCTCTATTCTGTCGGGCATTGAAGTGTAGAGATTAAACTTTGCTCCCATCTCCTCATTTATATAAGAACATTTTAAAATTAATTGTATAACAAAAAAAAGGCACACCAGCGCATAAGAAACTCTGAGGGCAATATGTTCCTACCCTGGTAGGAACGCTTTGATTTAAAAAATCATAATGTAAATGTGCCTGTGTGGGTGGAAGCTAACCCAGATCATTGACCTCGGCAGCATAGCGGTGTTCCGGTACTGACTTAAAGAATGACATGGTGGAAGATTTATGGATTTCTGCCACATTCACAGGCCCAGATAGCGATGCGGAATAACATCCAGGTCATGTCTGTAGGATAAAAACATCACCCATGCACGCTGTAATTGGGCAAATAATGAATGTATAGGTCAAAAAATAATCTTCCCAGCCCCTTTCTGAAACCATCTCTTTAACTAGGATTACGGGTTTTCAACCAGGTGGCCAGAGTTCAACTCCCGGTACGAGAAAGCTCTTTTAATGCTTCGTAGTTTTGGATTCAACCCATTTATCCCCCCCCACAATTGGTAAGTCAGCTGATAGCTGACTAGGTTCCCTTGAGCAAGGTTTCGAGCGACTGGCGAAACTTCTCCCTCAGTGCTCTCGTGTGCTCATGTAAGCTGCTGCAGTGATTCGCATGTGTGTGTGTATACACAAAAGTCTCGTGTGGGAGCAGTGAAGTACACTTCAACTATTAACACCTTTCTGTGGTGTCACTGCACCCACGGAGCTCTAAATCACTTGGGCTGCATCCACAAAGATGCTGGGTGAGTCTGTATTCTGGCTGGAACACAACTAATTTATACGATTATATTGTGCAGAATGCCAAATGTTCAGTAAACAGTGTGCAACAGTGTGTGCACGCCACGTACCCGCGCTGTGCACCGCTGCAGCATGTGCTGCCTTGTTTTCTGGCGTGGCTGCTCCTCGTACACCAGGGGCACGAATCGGAAATTTCTTCCCAGAGACGTGCCACAGACTGCCACAGTGAATAGCTGCCACTCAAAAGCACAGCGAATATGCCCTGCTGCACGGAAACAATACGGAGCCGTCCTCCACGACGCGGTCGAGGACGTGAAACCAGTTCTGCGGCAAATGACAACAGACACCTCATCACTGGTAACCATCCATGGAGCGTCAGTGATAAGGGCGAGGAGCCTGGAATGACCGGCTGATGTATACAGGAGGGCTTTTGCACTCTTGCCTGAAGTTGAACGGGAGCCAGTGGAGTTGCTGGATGATGGGGGAGGTGTGGTGGAAGGGGGGAGTTTTGGTAATGATACGGTAACGGTATTTTGAAGCAGCTGAAGCTGATGAAGGGACATGTGAGGGGAACTAAATGGAGTTACAGTAGTCAATACAGGGGGATCGAAGTGGTGCGTACGGGCAGAGACGCTTCATTTTGCAGGGATGGAAATATGCAGACCGGCTAATGTTATTGATGTGAGCTTGAAATGATAGCGAGCTATCGAAGGTGAAGCTCTTTACCTGAGGGGAAGGGGAGACCGAGGAGCTATCGATTATGAGTTGTGTGCTGCATTATTACTTTATTATTTACTTGGATTTCTGCTCTGTTTTTGTATTCATGAGACTATCTTGGGTTACCAAAAATACCCTGATTTCTTCCAAAATGTGTCTCTGCCACTGACACCAGGGTGTTGAATTCTTTTAGCCATGCAGCTATAAAGATTGTCTCCTCCAGGCACTTTACAGTAACCCAGAGGCTGACCTACAAACAGGCCGTTAATATGGCTGCAACTGGTCTGTATCCACCCAGTGGTACCAGTAGAAAGGATCCAGAAACAGAGACAAGCAGCAGACAGGAGCTCTTCTAATGAGTGATGGCTTACCTATAATAATGTGGCTGAATTCAACTGTATTTCTGAGGCATGTGTTACTATCATGGCTGTCTTTAAGGTCAGCAGGTCAGTGCACGGCTCCGGCTTAATGATGTTTGCTATAGAATCGCCCACTATAAGAGGAATCTGGCTGGTTCCACAGCGAGGGAGGACCCAGAACCACAAGTAAACTAGCACGCTGAGAGCAGAATGTCTGATGATGATCTAGTGGCGCTGCTGTCAATACAACATGTTGATTTGACTAGAATTTTTATGAATACCAATTAAATACCAGAAAGCCGGATCATTTCAAAAGTTGATTTAATGACGCTGGAGCAGTTGGACAATTGGTTCTTTCCTAAAACAGCAATTTCAATAAATATTCAGACTTAAATTGGTTCAGTCTCTCTAGAGAAAGTGATTTTTTTCTTTTATTTCAGGCACATACTCGAGGATTTTAAATAGAAACAACCCCCTCCTTCACATAAATCACATCCAAAACTGCCTACCGCAGACATTGGAAATGCCAGCACTGAGTAATGCATCTGGGTTTGGTGTTTTTTAAATTATGATGCAGCAACAGTGATGTCGGCCACGCCATGCACCTGCGTGAGCTGTTTACAGTCCAGGGAAGCCATTAATTTCCTTGCTCCAGGCAGCGAGGGGACGAAGTGTTCAGTCACAGACATGGTGGCAAGACTGCCGATATCACTGCGACAGGAAATGACAGCGGGAATCACTAGATCGTCACGCCATCAAGTCGTTAAATAAAAAATAAATAAAGCCTGCAAGCAAACCAAATCTACGCTCCTCACCCATAATTGATCTTCCGAGCGGTTACAAGGCCGAGTCCTTCCAGGTGGAATATCACTGCTTTCAGCACCTGTGGCAGCGGGTTAGTAAATGAGATCTCCACCGCCATCCTCTCGCCCACCACGGCTTTTCCAAGCGGCTGCGTGAAAGAGGAACAAAGCAGGAAAATCCTCAGATCCGAGTTCATATGATGACATCTTTGACAGTGGTGGTTTGGTTTACTTTTATACTGAGGTCCGGGGTCCTGAGCCTGAAGCTGAACTGGGTGGCTAGGATCCGCTGGGTCTCATTGACTCGGCCTGACAGGGTCAGCATCAGAGCGGCCTGGTCCACCAGCTGGTCCTTGTAGTCTTTGTACTCCAGCGTCCACTCCAAAACCTTAACTGGGGAGAGCGTAAGAAGTGTTTTCATCGTTCCTGCTCGACGATTACAAAGGCTCTCCTTTTGTCATTTTAAAATATCACTTGCTTTAAAAAAAAAAAGAGTAGCTATTGTTGCATTCACCAAAACTGGTTCTTTCTTTCTTTCTTTTTTTTGGAACAAATGCTGACCCTGATGTTGCTTTTCACTTTGACGTCATTAGCATAGCATCGAAATCACAATTCCAACGCAGTGATGCATTCAGGCCCTCCCAGATGTCATTTTCACCTCAAAAGCAGCGGCGCTTTGCTGACACAGAATTGCATTTGTGTTCAGTTTCTTAAAAATCCAGACCATCATTTAAGCTGTTTGGCTCGACTGCTCCTCAGTTGGGCTGGATGTTCACATCTGTCCTGTCCTGCCCTATGATGGCCTTGTGCACTCCAGTGTAGTACACAACTGACACCTGGCTGTGCAGGACGATGGTGCGGTGTTCTGCGCTGCTGTTCACCATGGTGATGGACAAGTCCGCGTCCTGTCCCATTTTAGGACCTTTGCCGTCCATGGAAACCTTCAGAGAGACGTCCTCTGCTGCAGAAGAGGAATAAGCCGCAGCCTTTGAGCCGTATCTGCATGCTGTTTCCACGGCAATGCGCTCCTGCTCCGTACCTGAGCGACCAAACATGGTTGATTGAATGTTAAAGAGCATTAGTTTAAAGCCCTGAGTGAGTCAATGATACCTTCAGCGTGTTTGTACAGATGCGTGATGTCGCTGCGCTCGTCAGATCCGACAGCCTTTGTGCTGATGGAGTGGCCCACTGTCTTTTTCTCGCTGTAGATCTGATTGAAGGTTCCGTCTGCGTTCTTCTGCCAGTAAATTTTATCACTATTGACCTGGTGGAGCCGGAACCAGTTTGAGAAGAGATGAGGTTGATAACTTTAGATGCGTGTCAGATATCCCATCATTTGCACGTCAACACAGTGGATGAAGAGCAGTTGTTCGCTTCTGAAGGTCGACCAAAGTCAGGGATACAAATGAGCACGCTTGTCAAGAATGTGCCCTGTAAGAGTTTTGACTTTCCCGCTGTTTAGTGTGATCACATTTTTTATAATGTGGTACTTACATGCAGCACCCAAATGCACTTCAACCTCATTTGTATTGCATCTATTTTAAGGGTCGTCTGTGGATGAGTTGCTGAGGCCCAGAGCCTGACACCCCGGGCCAGCAGCTACAAGCAACAGTGGCAGGAAAAGCTGCCTTTTAACAAAAAGGCTTCCTGCTGATGGCGGGTTTAGAAAAGGAGGAGTTGGGGGAGGAGTTGGGGCAAGGGTGAGGACAGAAAGAGTCGAAGAAATACATCCATAATAGATGAAAATGTGTTTGGCCTGTTAAATTATTATTCTGAAGATGCAAATCTAAAACTGGGGGGTCACCGGGTGCAAAGGTCGACACACTTCTCTGAGAGAGAGAGAGAGAGAGAGATCGATAGAGAGAGAGAAAGAGAGAGAGAAAAAACAGAAGAGAGAGAGACAGACTACAGAAACCCGATCAATTATAGAGGTGCAAAAATTGTTTCACACACCTCTGCGAACACAAACGGAGTGTCGTGTTTGAGGTAGACGTAACCATTGCGAACAGCAGTCAGGGCGGTGGGACCGCAGCGAAAAGTGCCTTGGCTGGTCTCCTGCGGTGTGGCATCAACAGCCTGCCAGCCTCCGTTGCCCAGAGGCAGGTCTGGACGAGCCATCCAGCAGTCGTTCCACACATGGAAGTTCCTTCAAACACAATAAATGAATACACGAATCGAGGTCAGTCTGGTTCCTGTCGGCGCCGTGAAGATGGTGAGAGAACGTACCAGACCGAGTCCGTGTTGAGGTGATTTATAGGATCCAGATTCTCATCCAGGTACACGTCTGTTGTTAAGGAGACGTCCGTGTCATGAGCTGAGCTATAGTTGGTCACGGTGCGAGCGGGAATCCCCAAACATCTTAAAACTGAAACGGCGGAGTTAGATGAAAGCTTGAGGATCTCTACTGCCACAGAGGAGACTCCAACCTGTGGTGAAGACACCAGCAAAGGCCCAGCACTGTCCGTACTTAACCGGGGCGGCATTGTTTTTATGGTACTCCCGCAGGATTTCAATGCTTCCGCTCCAGACGGTTGGACTGGTCCCAGCCGAGTAGTTTCCAGACCAGTTTCCCACCAGGACACCGTTGTCATCCACGGCATTGATCTGGGCCACAGAAAGAGTCTCATTTCTCATTTAAACAATCTGCTTAATTCAACATTTGCACTAAAGAAACTGCTGCTGATGCCGATGGGAAGTTTGCGCTGCTGTTATCTCACTTCCACTAACATGACCAGTTTGGCCCCTGGCTCACTGGTTTGTGAGGTAACGGGTCAAAAAGGTCCAACTATAACAAATAAACGTCACCGTCTCACATAAGGGAAAGGAATACGGGTGTAGGACTATGGCTGCAGCCGTCTCACCATGGCAGAGATGACCCGCACCACATTAACCGGATCTCCCCAGCCAGATGGAGGGGTTCCGCTCTTCTCCAGGATGAAGAGGCATATGGCAAGGATCCCATCGTCGAACTGAAACAGAGGAAAAGAACTGGGGGTCCTCTCACCACACAGAGAGCTCTGCGAGATCTCAGCACATGGTTAGTTACCTGCCCATAGTTCCACGTCCGCTGTCCAATTTGATCTTGGGTGCCGTAGTAGATTCTTCCAACATCATTCAGGACGTACTCCCACCTCTCCTCTTCTGAATCCATGAACACTGTGTCTTCTGCAAATATAGTCACCACAACAGAGGTAAAGGTGGAAATAATGCTAGTAAAACTACCAAATCCATTTACTAACATTTATTTTAGATGCTTCAGAACATTCAAGTTGCCTTAAAACACATGGAAAAGTAAAGGAATTCAAGCTAACCCGACATTGAGAAAGGAGGTAAAGCTTCAGCTGTAGGGGTAGAGCGGTAAAACAAACAAACAAACCCAAACTTCTTCCTAAAATAAAAATAAATCCAAATGCGCAATGTGGTTGTTACCTTCGCACCAGGGATTGAACAATATGTACACATCATTCGCAGGATCGTGTGTGGAAACAGCATGGCCGCCCACGCAGGTGGTTTCCACCGTGAGCTGATATCGGCCGATGGCGGTCGTGGCCGGAGAGTTCACCGACAGCTGAATCCGGTTGCCTTCCTGCTTCACCGCGGCAGCCTCCCATCGCCCGCCCACCAGGCTCTCCACCAAAGGGACGTCGACCTGGGTCCCCTTTGCCACGGTTGGCAGCGGCCCTGAGGATTATACGCAGCACACATCACTGGCAACCAGCTATTGTGATCGGTTCTCGTCGTGCCAGTTTCCTTTTCACCAGTGTTACGCTCTCCTCCGTCAGCGCCACACCCGCATTCCTTTGGTGTGTGTCGCGGGAGTTAAAAAGTTACACTCAGTGCTGATTTACGCACAGGAACAAGGCATGTTCCCAGAGGCTTGAACCTTTAAGTTGACATATAATCAGACACCCCCCCGCACATCCCAAAGTTCCTCAGACGGGTCCAGGTCTGGACTCTGGCCGGTCTACGTGTGAAATCCTGTCCCCGATGGCTCTGGCACTTTATCTGCCTCTCTTGATACCCTGATGCACCCATCACTCTGGAACAGGGTAAATCTGGACTTATCAGACCACAGAACCTTCTTCCATTGCTCCAGAGTCCAAACTTTATATTCCCTAGCAAACGGAAGGCCTTTTTTTCCAGTGAGCCCAGGTGCAGCACAACAGGACAATCAGCCCGTGGAGATCTGAGTGGCTCCCACGAGGTGCAAAATGCCCCCCTTCCTCAGACCACCACACACCAAGCTCTGTCTTTGACGCGAGTCATCTGCGATGACATTTGTCGGCCTCGTCCGCAGGGCTGTGATGTGTTTCGATCGAGCGTCGTCCAGCGCCGCATTTGTTTCTACAAGAATGAGCGTCTGGAAGGCAGCTGATACGACAGATGATGTTTCTTTTTGTTTTTTAATCACCGCCTGTCAGCACGCGCCGTCATGTGATTGTTTTTGTCACTTCTGGATGAAATGGGGGGAGAAAAATCATTCTTTTGAATAATAAGAGTTAAAACCTGAAAATAATGAAGCTTAAACTTGTCAAAAGAACGGCCTCTCTGTCAGAGAGGCATTATTGGTATTCTCTTCAACCTTGGCCTGTAATGTTGCACAGCTATACAGTAATTGTTGGATCTATATTCGTCTGTGGAAATCAAAGAAAGAGCCAGCTGAGGGAGAAATGGATGCTGGGTAAATGTTAGGCAGGGGCAGGATCAAGGATGGTGTGCAGTGGCAGCACTGGTAGTGATTTGTCATTAAACTGGATTTCTGTTTAGAGGGGGACCGAGGACTTGGCATCTGTATCACCCTCGCCTCCAGAGCAACTGTTGCCATAGCAATGGTGTCCAAAATCCTCTCGCATGTGCACCAGTCTATCCCCCACACATGAACGCCCTTACATTGATATGCTCCACACAGGGGGAGGGGGGCTCGAATTTTCAGCCGCGGTCATTTGCATAAAAGCAAAACTTAATGTCGGCGCACCGTCTCCCTCTGCAGTCCCGGATCTTGTGTCTCCTCGCTGGGACTTTCCAGGAGGGCAAAATTACCACGTGCAGGGTTTATTTACAGAGCTGCTCTGGATCAAAAGCATCCGTTTTCACACATGGCCTGCTCGGATTAGCAGGTCACTATGAGAAGAATTTCAGTAAACTTTCTAAATGAATATTTGAGATCTCTGTTTGGAACAATAAAACGTGACCTTAAGCTCCTGGAAGGGCCCTAGAACTGTAGAACGGATGTTTCCTATTAGGAATCTTTGCTTTGGGTTAGATATCAATATAAAGGAAGCTGGAGGAGCCAGATGTTGACATGTTTGAGCCCATTTCTTGCATGATTTGAGCATGCTGACGGGGTTAGTCTATAGAACGATGCAGACTGATGATTTTGCTTTGTTAGTTTGGGGGTTTAGCGTTGAATTTGTTTTCATTTTTTCACAGACCAGGAGCCTCCTGGTGGACTTACAACTCAATTCTCCATGAGGAAAATGAGCTTCAGTGTTATGTGGAATTTGCATATTCACACCACCTCTTCTGATTGTTCTTTTTCGTTTGTCCGCCCTTGTTTGCCATCTGCCCAACTGCAAGCAGAGCTCAGCTGTCAGTCCAGACTGTTGACTAGTTTTGGGACGACTACAGATCAAATGAACCGGAAAAATCTCCCCAAAAAACAGAAAATGTGTTTTTCCAAGGTGGCGTTAAGGTATAGTTTGAAATGAATAGTAAGGCTGAGGCTTGGCCCTTTTCCTGCAGCCTGCCACTAGAGGGCGGTTTTAGCTTGACACTGACCTGTTTTTAGTATGAGATGGAGTTTGTCGTTTTTGGGGTCAAAGGGTCGCGACAGGCTGATGCCCATCTGGAAGTTCTGCCCTCTACGAATAATAAAAGCATCAGTGTGGTAGAGGTCGGTGTGGTGCTTGGTCCGGTTCACGCCCTGCGCGCTCTTCATCAGATCTACGGATCGCACTCGGAGGAGAAGATCTGTGGGAAAATGACAGTGAGGTCGTGTGTTGCCAGCATTTACTGTGATACCGACTGCACCTGTGACCTCTCACCCTCCAGCTCGCTCCCGCCAGTCTCCGGCTTCTCCGGCTTCTCTGGCTTCTCCGGCGTCGGTTCTCCCTCGTCATCATCGTCATCAATTGCCGTAACCAAGGCATCTTTGCTGTCATCATCGGGTTTGGGGTGGCAACAGGGGCAGATTTTGCGCAGCCACTGTCGACACGCCGACTCGCTCTCCTCGCTCTCCTCGGGCTCTGTCGCTTCCACCTCCGCGCCGTCCACAACTCCCAGAGTGATGGACGGGAAGCGTCCCAATGTGGATCCATCTCTGAGCGCCTCCCCGTGCATCCTGTGACGAGGCAGCAGTTTGGACGCTGATGGTGTTAACGTGAATCTGCTTACTTCAGGAGTGCAGGAAATTGGATGTCTGTCACATCGCCGCTGCTGCACAGGGCGAACCTGAGTCCATATTGTTACCTACAGGCGAATGTCACCTTCGGGAGCAGCTGGTGAAACACGTGCCATGTTGCATTAAAATACCTTTAATACGCCAAAGGAAGTGTAAGACAGAGGAGCACGATTCCTGTCCCAGCTGCTGTCGCCATAAGTGACGTTTGAACAGCATTACATTCCTATGCTTCACCTGTTATAAATGTGTTATTAACACTATGTTAATCACGAGGAAAGTCTAATAGCTTAGCTGCAGGCAATCCTTCGTTTAACAGAACAAGAATCACTGACAACAGACAGGATGTTAATTAAGATCCAGCAGAGTAACAGAAGAAGACATGAGGAGGAGGAAGAGGTTGGAGGGCAGCTCATGGAGGAGATGGAGGGTACAAATGTTAAACAGATGTATTTCAAATGGTCTCAGACTGCTTTGACCTTTCAGCGTGTCACATTACAACATTCCAGGCGGAGAGAACGATCTACTTTTGAAGATCTCCGAGATAGGGACCATTTCCAGGGTTCAAGCAGTCGGCGAAGTTAAGAGGCCAGGGGCGACCACTCTTCCACCTGACACCCTGAATCTGTCCGAGCCTCCGCCCAAAACCAATAAAGAGAAGAGAATCAGCCCTGCCAGTTAATGCAGTCGCATCGAGTCGACTTCGGTTGATGGGAAAGGGAAAGCAATTTTTTCTCCCATCTCCTCGGCCTGATTCGCAGGGCTGGTTTTTTTGCTTTTTTTTAAAGGTTTTAAGGAGTTGAGCTGAAGATCTAATCATGCAGTAAAGCAAATGTTGTTTCTCAAATATTATAGCTCTGTTTTCTGCCACCTTGCAGCCAGGATTAGAGGCACATGTCCTCAGAAAAAAAGACACGTGCAAAACCTGCCAGGTGAGTGGCCTGAGCTCCTCACACTCACGTCTTCACATGCTTTCACGGCTCCGGACAATAGACCTACCTTCAAGCTCAGGAATGTGTATTGTTACTCATTAAGAAGGGTTTAATAACACTTTATTGGTGTCTTACTGGTGTCTGGCCAGGTTTACATTTGTTTATTTGGAACTGACGAAAAACAGAAATGAGATCATCGGGTGTTGAACGGATCGCCCACTTTTGGAATTATTACTGCATCACCAGCCCCTTTAGAACACTTTAATGCGCCAATTTTCAGCTGACTCAAAAATATGACAGCCTCGCAGGCCCTGAACACATCACGTGTGGAGGAAGCCACAGATGAAGAGGGTGGCCATGGATAGAATTCAACAAACTCTGGAAATCATGAGGTTGGGACATTTTAAAATCATTTCACACAATTTACCAGTTCCTGATTGAACCAGGTCCTAAACTCTTTTTAACTAGCATAAATTCCATTCCTTCACAGAGGAAATGATCCACTTTGGCTGCCTTTTTCATTCAGTTAAAAGGTTTCTGGTCATCATTTCCAAAACGTGGGAGCAAATGGACCAAAATGCAGCCTCTTCATTCCCCTCGTTAGCCACACAATGATGAGGGGAGAAGCCGCAGGGACCATGAAGGTGCTGTCAGGAAACCTTCCAAATGCTTTGGAGCCGCTGAGAACGGAGGAGTGCGAGTAGAAAAGGGAGGATATTCCCACGCGGTTACAGAACAATCCCACAAAAAAGTTCATTAGAAGCTGAAAGTCGCCACGTTGACCACAGCTGGATTGGTTTTCTTTCGAGTGAGAAATGCCAAATTGACTGTGATGTGACAGAGGCAAAATTATAGAAGCCTCATAAATGCTTCTATAAATAACGAAAATGACAGTCACACAGTAGCGAGGCGCCACAATCAGCCTTTTTCTGCTTTTGAAAGACAAAATTCATAGAAGGCTCAGAGGAGGACACAGGTGAACCACCACATGGATGTGAACTGCAGATCTAGAGATGAACCCGAGCGCCCAGTTGTGGTCAAATGTTACACAAAACACATTGGAGTGTGCGACGGGTTGCAGATGGCCAACAGGTGATTAGGGACACACACTCCGTGTCCGTGGCTACCCGAGCGTTCAGAGCCGAGCCGGCAAAAGCCTCCCAGCAGCACAGTTAGATCCTTCTGGTCCCGTGTGGATATTTGACCACTTTCATCCTAAAACCAAGCAACAGTTCCATCCCCAGTATCTTGAATGGGTTTTGTGTAGAACCACCAGGGAACCCACAGTGGTAAAATTAGAACTCAACTACCAGAACCTTTTCTGGGGGCTTCAGGAACCAAATAACAGACTATAAAATTCAATTCCAAACATCCAATGAGAAAAACACAATCTCCCGCAATTGGAAAGTATGAAAAGTGACTGTGGGAACATCCCAATCCAAAAGAACCCCCCCCCCCCCTTCCCAAGTGCGTGTCACACTTTAATGTTGCATCTGTTACACCTCTGTGCTGTTGCTTCAGGGGCCAATTAGTTGTAACCGCAGCAAGGAAAACCACTCTGATGATCCGCTGTCAGGTTGAACCATTTCCACACTTTAGTTTCCCACAAACACTGAGTGTGTTTCCACCCCGAGCCAAGTGAAACGTCTGTCTGAACGCGTTATTACTTCAGTTGATGACATCACTTTCCCTACAGGTGAACCACTCTCTGCAAAAGCCTTCCCTGGCACCTCCTTTAGTCAAGCATGGCCATTTTAAAAACTCCCTGAGTTTACCTGAATAGAGTGACCATAAAACAAATGGTTTTAAACTCACCTGGTTCACTGAGGAAGAAGTGCAACAGTATGGAGATTTTCGATCCGCCCTGCATTTGTTTTACAGGCTGCATCCTTTAAATACTTTGGCTCACAGACAGGACACACCTTCCTGCTAGAGGGGTCGGATCTGAGCACAGCAGCCAGTTTCACATTGAGCAAGAGAAGCGCATTTTTTCCCCCGTATGACTGGGATGGTGCTGCTGTGCTCCTTCATTCACTCATCTGCAGGCTTCCAATTAGAGCTAAATTATTGAATTCAAAACTATGCAAGATGACAACAAACCAAGAGGGGAAAAAAGAACACTGTTAATATTTGTTAGTTATTTGAGATGACTAAATGTTTGGAGGGATGCTTGAATCATTAGCTGTCCACAATTCAACCTGATAGCACATTAGCATGAACTAGCATCGCCTCAACTCAAGCAGCCAATTTGTTCGTAAAACCAATTAACTATGAGCCCATAACAAATTAAACATGTTTTACAGTGCTGTTTCATAAAAGCAGAGAAACAAAAGCCTACGGGTGAGACTTGTGCTTTTAATAACAAAACACAAGAAGCCTTTAAGTTGGCAGTGACACAATGTGTGCTGTTTTATTACCAGATCTGTGACCTTCTGTGTAACACTGTAATCGTCTAATATGAAATGCACAACACGTTAAAACCGCAGATTTATATGAGGCTCTGAAGCTTTCGGCTTGCCTCGCGAAGCTCAAGTGAAAGCAGCGATGCTACGTGTCAGTCCAGTCCAGGCTGTTGCCAGTGCTCAGACATGCATTTGTTGTCACGGAGACAATTAAAGAGGTGTGACAGTGGCTCGCACACATGCATCCAGATGTTTCGGTGTTGGAGGAAATGGAAAGAAATGCGGCTCCGGGGCTCCTGAATGTGAAAGACCGTCGAACCGTGGCGGGGTGACGGGTCCAGTTCAGAGCAGGAGGTGAGTGACGGAAGGGAGCAGCTCGGCCAGCTCGGCCTCGATGTTATCCGTCTGAGTGACGGGGTTGCCACGGAGATCAAGATGCTTCAGCTTGGGGCAGGAGGCCAGTGGCTGAAGATCTGCCAGGGTGGAGATTTCTGGACGTCTGAGTTAAAGAGTAACCGCACACCCAATATACGTGGGTTGGCTGTCAAACATGCGTTTAATTCGCGTCAATTCTTGCCCGCTGCATTTGTTACTTTTTCGGATCACCTTAACAAAAAAAAAAGGGTCTGAAGAAAAATAGTTATTAGAGAGAAAAATCAAAATAACAGGCCCAGACAGTTGCTGGTGAAGTAAATCCGTCAGCAAACGAAAGCAGTACAAAGTGGAGCAATCTAACGAGATTTATTAATTACTAATAACTATGAAATGAAGAGGCGCCCAATCTTCTAGATGTATAGATTAAGGATGCAAACATTTCAGTTCACACATGCAAGGATACTGTTATTCCTCAGGAGGACTTCCTCTAGTTTAGGAAGTTGATACACCCCTTCCAGCTTTTCTATTTTGTTGTTATCAGCCTCCAACACCTGCAGGGGTGAAGAAGACTTTGAATTATTTTATACAAAATGACCCAATTGAGGTTTTCCTCCTGCAAGGGTCTCGCAGGACAGCCAATTCTGACATCCGACCTCAAGGCACTGCAACATGGCAAACTGAGGAGGGAGCTGCTCCAGCTGATTGGACGACAGGCTGATGTGGGTCACCAGTAACAGTTGGTCCAGGTGGCACAAGGTGGTCAGGTTCTGAAAGAAAACTCGGCTTTAAGATTTAGGATTTTGGAGAAAAAAAAAGGACACAATTCCATCATGCACAAGTTCCAGCCCGACCTTGTCAGCAATGCTGAAGACGCGCACTTCGGCATACTCCATTTTCAGGATGGTGTTTTCGATCATAAACTTGCTGCACAGGTCGCTATAATATGCGGAACGCATGGGATCGACCTCCTGAAAGAGACGGTAAAAGCGGTGAGTGCGGGGCCTCCTGCGCTGCACAATCCACACCGCTCTTCACTTACTTTCAGAGTTTGAAAATGAGCCAGCGTCTCTTTTTCATATCCTAAAGGATCTAGCGCCCTCATCAGGAGTATCACGGTCAGTAAACACCCTGGCAAGGAAAGAGCCGCAAACTACTGCGTAATCTGACGGGACCAGGGCACGCACGCACGCACACACACACACACACACACACACACACACCACACACACACACACACACACACACACACACACACACACACACACACACACACACACACAAAGCTTACATTTGTTGAGCGGCTCCAGCTCTTGCAGCTGGTTGCATGAATCCAGCTCCGACTGTAACACGGAGGTCTTCTCCACCGACAGTTCGCTCCTGCAGGGACGGAGGGAGACGAACACTCGGCGCCTGCTCCTTAAAAAATGCCCTCAATTAAGTGCTCCCAATCGATCGGGACGGTACC
The DNA here is from genome assembly GCF_003711565.1 of Takifugu flavidus. Taxonomy (NCBI): domain Eukaryota; kingdom Metazoa; phylum Chordata; class Actinopteri; order Tetraodontiformes; family Tetraodontidae; genus Takifugu; species Takifugu flavidus. Next base: position 4,430,388 of record NC_079526.1, read on the forward strand.
TGAAGAGCTCCTGATCCGTCGCGGAGTCTCGACACCAGCTCTCGCATCGACCTGTGGGAGGATGTTGACAGCGTGAGCGGCGTCGGCGGGAAAATCGGTGCAGGGAGAGTTAAGGAGCGGGCGATTCACCTCACCTGTGTAGAGAGCGCAGTCTCTGTGCGTGTGTTTCTCGGTCCAGTGCACCGTCAGATTATGCTCATTTACAATGTCACTTATGGTTCCTGGAGGGAGGTCACAGATCTGAGCCGGGGTCAAGGATTTGGACAACGCAGCCCACAAGTAAAACATTAAGAGTGTTGTTCCTGAGTGGTAAAAGAAGCGTCTGTCAAGCATCAGATTAAGAAGCTCAGACTGGTCAATAAAAACAGCTTCCTTAACGACAAAATGAAAAGGATACCCAGACAGGGCTGTGTTTGAAACGTGGGTGGACGCTTCGCCACTCGACTCTCTGTAGCTGCCCGTCGAGTACCAGCAGCAGGCCGACAGTCTGTGCCTGTGCGGTTAGAGCAGAGACGACACTGAGCTACACAGGGCCGCAACACCCGGGTCACAGGTCATTATAACACCACAGAAGGGGGCGTGGACAGTATTTGAGCACCTCAGACCCTTGTGGGAGGAGAAACATCTAGGTGAAAATGATCATGTCCTGCATGTAAAATCAGCTCCACGGGGTAGGAGGTTTTTCAAAGTGACCACACCATGACCTTGTTTATAGTGCCACCAGCTGGCAGGCGTGTGTCGTACTCTGTAGGGGGACCCTGCAGGCTCCTGTTGACACCCTGCAAATTGCACTGCGACAAACAAACCAACCCCAAAATGGTTTGGAATACTAAGAAGCTGCACGAGTGCAACAGGACTCCCAGCAAACAACACAGCAGTCATGCTAATGCTGCCTTTAGGGTGTGGAAGTGTGAGACATAAGGGGCCTGGATGGGTTGGTTCAGGGGGCCGACGCGATCAAGAAAACCACATTGAAACTCTTTAGTACACGCAAACTTGTGAGGCAAAGAAAAGCTCCTTACATTTACAGGCCGAGAGAAGGCCACAGCCACCCTTTCCTCCTCTCGACTGACAAAAACACAGCTTATGATCTCCTCACGCTCCGCTGTCAGAGAGACATTTCTGTTATCATACCTGCATTAAGTGCAAATACAAGTAAAGGTGTGCATAGAGAAGATAAAATAATCACTAGTTATACCTCTGCCTAGCAACCAGCGATAGTAGAACCAAGCACTTTGGTCGTTGGGGTCCGTGAAGAAAGCATTCCGCACAAGCTCATATTCTTGGGGAAAAAAGGGAAGGAGTTAGATCAAGTGTTGAAGAGCGAGAGAATTGTGTTCAATGACTGTCATAAATACACTATTGCAAGACCGCCCCCCGTCGGCCATCTGTAGTTACTGCTGCCTACACTGACCAAAGCCTGGCTTTTTTTTTTAACCTTTGAGGAGCTGCTCTTCACACACACGGTGAGAATGTGATTGTGGAGAAGGTGGCGGGGAGGACCGGGGAGGCTCTCCTGATGGCGAAGGGGGATCCGGAGACTCCGGGTGGAGCAGCGGCAATAACGTGCTGCGATAGTGCCAGCTGGAGTAATTAGAAAAGTTGGAGCCAATTAGACGGTCGGTAAACGCCAACTCTTGATCGACAGGCACGCCGGACATCTTCACAACCATACGGCGGTAATCCCAGCAATGGACTGTTAGGGATGAGACAGCGCCACAGAGAGCAGTGAGGTAACATGGCTGAAGCCTCGTCAGCTGTGATAGTTCCCATAGTCGTTACTCACAGTTACGGTCATCTAGGCTGAGGCAGCGGTCACACAGGCTCAGCTCTCTGGCCCAGTCTGGTCGGGGTAAGCGGGTGGAGACCCAACAACGGTGGTGCCAACTGCCGTAAGACTTTGGGTTCATCTTCAGACACGACTCCAGGAACGACAACTCGGCCTCATAAACCTTCTGCATCTCATCCTCGTTCCTGGAGGAGGCAGAGACGAGATGCATAAAGTTCATACTGGATCCCAACATAAACTCCCTTTTAAAAAAATAGGGAAAAATGCTAATGACTAACTTCACAGTTTCCATATGCATAAGGATCTCTCTTCTGTAGTTCCAGAGGGTTGCAAAGTCAGGATTAGATGACAGCAGCTGCTGGCTCAGCTGAAGAGCGTCATCATCCAATACCCCCTCCTTCCTCTGGCAAACAGGACATAATTAGTGCCATACATCAACTGTCTGCCTGTCAAATTCAACTTCAATGGAAGTGGCGCCCCCTCCGTTGTGACATGTTGAAAACATCACAAATGGGATCTCATTGTCATGCCAGGAATTTTGGAGGCCATCAGGACTGTTAAGGTTAAATCTTTCTCATCGTAGAATAAAACTCTCCCACCGGTGCTCTATTGTAAAGCCCAAACAGGCAGTTTTGTGGCACCCAAGGAGATGGTTTTAGTGCACCTGACCTCAGCAGCGATGGCGCCTTGGCCTTGCTTATGTAGCCCAACAATCCAGCTGCATTCAAATCCAGAAAATGTTTTTAGGTTTAGCCATCAGGAGGTAGCAACAGTGAGAAAATGACATGGAAGCCACATTTTTATGCAGATTTTGGCTTTTAGAGGGCATGGCACTAAACCTCTCTTAAATAATAATAATTTTAAAAAAAATCAGTGTAACTTTATTTAAAAAATATGCCAAAGTGTTGTACACAAAGCAAAATAACAAACAGAAGCAAAACATTAATAATGGCCAATAAAAGGATTTTTGAGTTTGAATGCTGTTTTCAATAAACTGCCTCCTAAACACGTTTTGCATCTTGCTCTCATTTCTTCTTTTGGCATTTTAAAGCTCTGCTTATTCTTATTCTTAAGATGCAAAATACAAAAGCAATTTTTACCTACTGGTTTCTGGATTACTTAAGGTTTGTTTAGGGGGGTTTGATTTGTGGATTCTTGTATTTTAAACTAGGGGAACATCATTTGCATTGCTAGATTCTTTCAGCGAGCCTATTTGTAATATACCTTGGAAAAACAGGCATCTCTGGCGGTGATGTAGAGTTTTAGTTTCTTCTCTCGCTCTTTTCTTTTCTCCTCTTCTTGCTGGGCTGTAGATTTTACTTTCACTCGACCATGCTGTCACAACACAGGTCAAGAGGAACAGACAGCAGATATACTATAGAATGAGCAGTGTGACAAGATAGAAAAAACTGCCTTCATCTTAAAACAAAGGTATAATTGACGAAATTCTCACCATTTTGTCTGGCTTTAAAGAAATCTTCCGATTGCCCCAACGTATCTATAAAATGGGAAAAAGATGCTGAAGGTAAGGCCTTATTGGCTTTCCCATGTCACAAACGCTAACGTCTAACAAATGCACATACAGGTTATTCCCCTCAGTTTGTATACATATATGTACATATATGTATATATACATCTGCCTGTAGAGAGAATACATACAGCACAAGAAACCATCATTCTAATTGCTAAATAGCCTCACTGTTATTCGAACAATCGGGCTCATTTAGTCAACAGCAAAGTTCGATACGGAATCCATTCTCTTTGCAAATTAAACTGTGACAACGTAAACCACTTACCTGCAATTTCCGGTTAATTTTTTTATAAATTGTATGATTTTTCAGAATCCAGTTTGTTTTGTCACGTCAGGATTGGTAATGACTACAACTCCACTTCCGTCTTTATGAAATGACGTCACGCCGAACAAGACCGCCCATTTCCTGCACGTTATTATTGACAGCCAAGTGTGTTTATTCTGCCCTCTAGTGGCCAAAAACTTAACAGCAAAACCGAACAACAGCGGCTTTTTTATTGAATGTTTATTATACTTCCAAAATTCACATTATCAACAGTAAAAAGGACAGATTCATTAAGACTCCCTGTTCTTCTGCAGTTTCTTCCCTGAACCTTAAATGTCATCTCTGTCATTTCTACAATATGAACAGTTTAACTATTTGCACAATATCCAGCAGGTCCTGAGAGATGTGTGTGCAAGTGAGGCTCTTGCGCTTTTTTTCTTTTCTAATTTCAAACCCAATGTTAATCTTTTATGTATGTGACCTGTGGTTGAAACAATTACAGGGATAAACTCCTGTCCTTACTTCAACTGTGGCATGCACAGATAAAACAAGATGTAGTCACCAATTAGCGAGTTAGTGAAAAAAATATTCCGTATGATTGACCTATGTTATTATTCTCACACCTATTGCTAACTCAAACATACTGATATTGTCTAATAAGGCAATTTTTCCGTTTTTGTCCGTTCCAAGTCGCTGACTTTCAAACTTGCTGTTAAGTGTGTGTGTGTGTGTGTGTGTGTGTGTGTGTGTGTGTGTGTGTGTGTGTGTGTGTGATGCAAAAGGCAGAAATTGAAATTATGGCTGCTCCAGCCTGCAGTTTTGGATGATGATTTCACATAATCAGTAAACTTTCCATCAGGAAAGTGTTTCAGAGTAATGAAATCGTGTCCCAAGGCGTCGGCGGGTTTAATCCTTCCCACTGGATTCAAATCAAATCAAAATCAAATCAAATCAATCTTTATTTATATAGCGTCTTATACAATCAAAATTGTTTCAAGGCGCTTTTCAGAATCCCAGGTCCTGACCCCAGACAAGCAACAGTGGCAAAAAAACCCTCCCCTTTAACAGGAAGAAACCTTGAGCAGGACCAGGCTCATGTAGGGGGACCCTCCTGCTGATGGCTGGCTGGGTAGAGAGAGAGGAGAAGGGGGAGGACAGGTAGAGGAGAGAATAGGTAGGAGAGGAGAGGAGAGAGGAGAGGAGAGGGGTAGAGGAGAGGAGAAGTAGAGTGAAGGGGAGGTAGAGGAGAGGAGAGGAGAGGAGAGGAGAGGAGAGGAGAGGAGAGGAGAGGAGAGGAGAGGAGAGGCACAGAGCACAGAAACACACACAAAAATACGATATACAATCACTTCAGCGGGGCCGGAGGTCATCATGCAGCTCCGAGGGCGGCGATACCTGTAAATAAATAGGGGGGGGAGCAGAAAAACTACACAAGAATCAGCATAACTAGTCTGCTTGATGAGGAGGAGGAAAGGAGAGGAAAGGAGAGGAGAGGAGAGGAAACCATGACCCAGTGGGGTGACAGAGGCCTCCCAGGTGATCATGTTTCCAGACCCCGGCAGCCTTGGCCTATAACAGCATAACTAAGATATGACCTAACGATTAGACGACCCCCTAAGTATGATAATCTGTCTGTCTATGATAGTAACTGGAACTACAGAATTAGTAACAATAAGCTTTTTCAAAGAGGTAGGTTTTAAGTCTGATCTTAAAAGTGGCAATGGAGTCAGCCTCCCGTACCTTGACAGGGAGCTGGTTCCATAGCAGGGGGGCCTGGTAGCTAAATTCTCGGCCCCCCATTCTACTCCTAGAAACTCTGGGAACCACAAGTACACCAGCATTCTGAGAGCGGAGCGGTCTATTGGGCTGATAAGGTATCACTAGCTCCTCCAGGTAGGATGGAGCTTGGCCTCTGAGGACCTTGTAGGTCAAAAGAAGGGTTTTAAAAATTATTCTAAATTTAACGGGCAGCCAATGAAGCAACGCCAGTACAGGAGTTATGTGATCTCTTTTGTCAATACCTGTCAGAACTCTGGCTGCAGCATTTTGGATCAACTGGAGGCTTCTTAAAGAGTTGTTTGGACACCCTGATAATAAAGAATTACAGTAGTCCAGCCTGGAAGTAAGAAATGCATGGACTAACTTTTCAGCATCATGCCGCGTCAGCAGCTTCCTGATCTTTGTGATGTTCCTCAAGTGAAAAAAGGCACTTCTAGAGACTAATTTAATGTGTGAGTTGAAGGAGAGATTTTGATCAAAAGTTACTCCTAGATTCCTCACAGAGAGACTAGATGTTAATGAGATACCATCTAGAGTGATCATGTGATCTAATCTATCCCTGAGAGGTTCAGGACCAAACACCATGACCTCAGTTTTTCCTGAGTTAAGGAGGAGGAAATTTGAAGACATCCAGGACTTTATGTCTTTAAGACAGGTCTGGAGCTTCACTAACTTCTCTGTCTCCTCGGGTTTCATGGATAAATAGAGCTGAGTGTCATCAGCATAACAATGAAAATTTATCCCATGCTGTCAAATAATGTTCCCTAAGGGAAGCACAATGTGAAGAGGATTGGTCCAAGTACAGAACCTTGAGGATGGCTAACCCTACTGTATGAGGAGGGAACACCATGGACATGAGCAAACTGGTATCTATCAGATAAGTATGATCTAAACCAGTCTAGTGCTGTCCCTTTAATCCCAATCACATGTTCCAGTCTCTGTAACAGGATGCTGTGATCAACTGTATCAAAAGCAGCACTGAGGTCCAGCAGAACCAGCATAGAGACCAGTCCATGATCGGAAGCTATGAGAAGATCATTAGTGACTTTAAGAAGTGCTGTTTCTGTGCTGTGGTGAGCTCTAAAGCCTGACTGAAACATCTCAAACAGCCTGTTCCTCTGCAGGTGCTCCAGTAACTGAGTCACCACCACCTTTTCTAGAACTTTAGAGATAAAAGGAAGGTTGGATATTGGCCTATAATTTGCTAAGACATCAGGATCCAGTGATGGTTTTTTAAGCAACGGCTTAATCACTGCCACCTTGTAGGACCGGGGTACATAACCTGACACTAAAGAACCATTGATCTGGTCCAGGATAGATCTGCCTATCAATGGTAAAACATCCTTCAACAGGTGTGTTGGGATGGGATCTAAAAGACACGTGGTGGTCTTGGATTTCTGAATTAGCGATGACGCCTCAGAAAAATATATAGGGCTGAAGGAGTTTAAGGGCTCGTTGGAGACCCTGTATGTTCCCACAGTTGGCACATGTGGTGATGGTCCAGTTGTTGGGATGGCCTGGTTAGCTTTCTCTCTGATAGCTAGAACTTTATCAGTGAAGAAGCTCAAGAAGTCTTCACCACTAAGGGAAGAAGGGATACGTGGATCTAAAACACTGTGACTCTTAGTTAATTTGGCCACAGTGCTATTTTCCTCAATTAAAGAAGAAAAATAAGCTCTTCTAGCCTTGCGAAGGGCCTTTTTGTAAACTAATAGACAGTCTTTCCAGGCTACATGATAGCTGTCTATTTTACAAGAATGCCACTTCCTTTCCAGTCTTCGCACTTTCTGCTTGAGGGTCCTGATATGTGAATTATACCGGGGGCACACCTCCTCTGATTTACTATTCTCTTTTTCAGGGGGGCAACAGAATCAAGTGTGATTCTCAGTGAGGTTGCTGCACCTTCAGCAATAGAGTCAACCTCAGCAGGGCTAAGATTATAATGATTGATCCCTGGGGAAACACACGGTGGTCCTGGGATCAGCACAGGGATCACTTCCTTAAACTTAGCTACAGCATTATCTGAAAGACATCTGCTATAGTAAGACTTTGTTCTGAGGATAGAAGAATCCTTAATCATAAATGTAAAAGTGATCAAAGAATGGTCTGACAGGACTGGGTTCTGAAGGAACACTGACACATGTTCTACCTCAACACCATAAGTCAGAATGAGATCTAGGGTGTGGTTAAAGCTATGAGTTGGTTGGTTTATCTGCTGGAGGAAACCAACTGACTCAAGTAATGAAATGAAGCCATTTCTAAAGCTGTCATTTATAACGTCTATATGGATATTAAAGTCTCCAATGATAATGACTTTGTCCGTTCTAAGGACCAAGTCAGATAAGAAATCAGAGAACTCAGACAGGAACTCTGAATGTGGACCAGCAGGGGGCCGATATACAACTACAAACAGAAGTGGCTTTTCTGCCTTCCAGTGTGGGTTTTGTTTTGCTTTGAACTTACATATAGTGATCAAAGCTAAAAAGAATCAAAACTGCGGCTCTTAAATGGCAACCAACTAGAGAGGAACACTGTAATTTCAAATTTCCGATTTGAACGTTTTTATTGTTCATGTGCATGAAAAGGGTTGAAATAGAAGTGGGCACTCACACAGAAATTCTTTGACCTTTAATTCATCAAAGCATTTATTTGCATGTACAGTATGTGTGTGGCAATGTTGCACTAGGTGAAGTGTGGACAGATGGACGCGAGACGTATAGATGACAGCATCAAATGAGCAGAGATAAACCGATAGATGACATTTATATGACTTCATTGTTAAATCCCAATAAGGTAAGACCAACTTCTTGTAATAGGAGACATAAATTCTATTGGTGTTTTGCTTGAGTCAGCACCACAGTTGGTGAAAAATGCCAAAAGAACATTGTTACCCCAGTCCCACGAATGAGCTGAAAGGATTCAGTCTGTTATTCTGCAAAATGAGAACGGTCCTAGATCCAGACGAGCTTTCTTCATTTGGTCTTATTTGTCCTACTACGGGGTTCCGTCCCCTTTGCTTTCACGCTCTTGGTGGTGTGATGTCTTGCCTCGGGGCAGTTATAGGCTTTCAGCTCAAACATGGCCGCTTTTAACTTCATCTTAGTGGTCTCTAGCAGGGCCTGCTTGTCATTACACTGCCTCTCCAACTCTGCGTTCTCGTCCTTCAGCAACTTCAACTTCTCATTTAACGCCGTTGTTCCGTAGGCCCTCTTTAACTCAAACCTGTCCTCCAGGGCTTGCTGTCTCACTGCCTTGCGTTCCTCCCTCAGAGTTGACATGTATGACGTGAGGGACGCCATCATTGCTTTGAGCCTCCTCAATTCGCACATGTCAGTTTGGCTCTGGTCTTTCTTCTTCACAAACGCCATTCTCTCCAGTTTCCTCTGGACATCACTGGGGCCGGTCTTGTCCTTCTCAGCTTCCAGAATCTGGAGTAAAGGGTGAAAATATCGCGCTGTCTGTTTCAAGACTCTCTCTGTCCCCTGCAGGTGTGCGCGCTCTGCTTTCAGCCCATCAACTTCTTCATATTTCTTCCTTAAATTGATTTTCTTGCATTTCAGCTCATCCCAGAGGCCCCACTCCGCATCGTGGCAGCGAGTCTGCGTGGCGCTTACCTTCGCCTTTCTCTCTACAAACGCCAGCCTGTCTTTTAGGTCTTGGAGCTCTTGGGCCTTTAAGTTGTTGGTTTGATGAATGGCCGAGGCCTTTTCCCTTATGGATTTCAGTCTGTCCTCCTCGCAAGACTGATCGATGATAATCTTCACGGTGCGCTTGTGTATCTTCGAGGTCACATCTTGAATTTGGTTTTTCATCTCCAGGAGCTGAGCCGCCGTCACGACCGGCATCTCTGCCAGCTTCTGCAACGCATCTACTTCCTTCCTCATTTTCTCCAGCTCTGTGGGCAGCTTCTCCATCACCTTGACCGTGTTGGCCTCAATCTCATTTCTAAGTTCCACAATGAGATCTGCCGCATTATCACCTGCCACCAAGTGGCCCTTGGTCTGCTCCTCCAATTCGGACACTCTCTTCTGGGCCTGGGAGAGCTGCTCTTCCTGCTCAGTGGTCTGTCGTGCTACCAACTTTGCTCTCTCCCTCTCCAGCCGCAGTTGCCGAGAGGCTTTCAGCAATATGTCTGGCGATTTTACCAATGACTCCAGCTCCTTATGCAACATCTCCTTTTGCTTCAGTAAGCTGCATTTGTTGTTTTGCATCGTCCTGTTTTCTACTACGGCATTGTTTTTGGATACAGACAAAGGCTGCAGGTCCTCATACATCACGAAAGTCTGCTGGAACTTCTGGATCTGCTCTTTTTGTTTATTGCTATATATATAGAGGGTTTCATCATGGTGTAAAAATTCAGGCACTTCTATTTCACATGTGAATTGACTTAAATATGCTTTTCTCTTCAGTGTGGAGACATCCTGAAGCAACCAGAAGAGGATAGGGTAGATCACCACCTTGTCGTTAGTGTCCAAACCTTCTCTGATTGCCTGCAGATCACAACACTCTTTGATCGGCTCATATTCCAGCATGGACAGAAGGTTAATCATTTCTTGCACCCTTTCTTCATCTGTCTTATCCTGGATGATTTCAGTGTATTTCGGCTGTATTTCAGTCAGGACCTCATTTAAAACCTCCAGAAGCATCAATGGACTTAATGCCTCAAAAGAAGGGAAGGTGAGGTTTTTAAGGAAGGGCTCCTTGTTCAGCTGGTTAACGATAAAAATGGATTCCTTCAACATGGTTACGAACTAGTTTGTCTGCCACCAAAGTTGTCTGTTTAGTGTTCAGGCGTACAACACAGTAGTAGGTGTGTTTTGGTCCTTAGTTCAGTTGCTGCTATATTTGATGTCTAGCTTTGATCACACGGGGCTTTGATTTGGTCTGATAAACCAATATTTAAACCAAACTTCCTGTTGAGGTGTGGTGGCTTTGTTGCCACAAGAAGTGCAAGGACAGGCCTCCTGACAAGATCTTCAGTGGTGCTGATCTAGTCCTGCGAGCTCAACTATACTATGGATGTGACAATATGTGGGGAAATAACCAGCTTGGCTGAAGTCTGCGCTCTCCAAGTGCTTTTATTTCTAGTTAAATTAGGAGTAATTATGTGTACACTCAGGACCAATATTTAATTCATGGCAGCAATGTCATGAGATTTTTAGGTCAGGAATATCCCCATGTACATATGTCTGACAGAATTTTACCATTTTATAAATTTGTACTTTTGGTGTCACTGATTAGTTCAGAGCTATGGTGATTTCGCTCAGTACTCACAGCAACAACTCTCCTGCCAGTGATCTATATCAGAGATCTGACATCTAACCTAGTTCCCAAATAGCATAAACCGCCAGTTATTTGCTTTCACCTATCTGCGGGTCTGCTGTGGTATCTGACGCTGGAGCGACCTTTCAAAATAAAAGCATGGATCGATTGATTTTGCTCTCTGGCAAGGTACATCCTCCTGGTGATGGAGGCCACAGCCTTCAAGCCTTTAGGGATTATTGTTTTCACTCCTCCGGCGCCATTCTTTGTTTCCCAGAGTACATCCTTGTGCCCTGTTTTTCTCGGATAGGCAACACGCGGCCTCAATTGTGAAATGTGAATGATGTTTTCTTCTTTGCTGTGTGTATTCATACTTTATACATGTATGATGACGTTTGAGTGTTGTCGAGAATAACATAGGCTACTGAATAAGAGACATTTGTTTTTGTAAACAAGAACAAAAAAGAAAGATTGAAAGAAATTAACAACAAGCAAGAAACACTTTATATTATGGATAACACAAAAAGTATAGTGTTTAGCTGGATGAGAGTATTGGAAAAAGTACATTAATAATAGTGTTTAACCATAAATGTCATCGCCATCATTTCTACAATATGAACAGTTTAACTATTTGCACAATATCCAGCATATGTGGACAACATTTTTCTCTAAAACTACATCATGTAAAAAGATGATGCTTAGTTTTTATACTTATTGGGTTCCAATAAGTCCAAATAGCAAAGAGAAATAAAAATTGCATATCAAAACAAGAGCGTGGGTCTTAAGAGGTAGCATTTATTTGCATGTACAGTATGTGTGCGGCAATGTTGTGCCCGGTGAAGTGTGGACAGATGGACGCGAGACGTATAGATGACAGCATCAAATGAGCAGAGATAAACCGATAGATGACATTTATATGACTTCATTGTTAAATCCCAATAAGGTAAGACCAACTTCTTGTAATAGGAGACATAAATTCTATTGGTGTTTTGCTTGAGTCAGCACCACAGTTGGTGAAAAATGCCAAAAGAACATTGTTACCCCAGTCCCACGAATGAGCTGAAAGGATTCAGTCTGTTATTCTGCAAAATGAGAACGGTCCTAGATCCAGACGAGCTTTCTTCATTTGGTCTTATTTGTCCTACTACGGGGTTCCGTCCCCTTTGCCTTCACGCTCTTGGTGGTGTGATCTCTTGCCTCGAGGCAGTTATAGGCTTTCAGCTCAAACATGGCCGCTTTTAACTTCATCTTAGTGGTCTCTAGCAGGGCCTGCTTGTCATTACACCGCCTCTCCAACTCTGCGTTCTCGTCCTTCAGCAACTTCAACTTCTCATTTAACGCCGTTGTTCCGTAGGCCCTCTTTAACTCAAACCTGTCCTCCAGGGCTTGCTGTCTCACTGCCTTGCGTTCCTCCCTCAGAGTTGACATGTATGACGTGAGGGACGCCATCATTGCTTTGAGCCTCCTCAATTCGCACATGTCGGTTTGGCTCTGGTCTTTCTTCTTCACAAACGCCATTCTCTCCAGTTTCCTCTGGACATCACTGGGGCCGGTCTTGTCCTTCTCAGCTTCCAGAATCTGGAGTAAAGGGTGAAAATATCGCGCCGTCTGTTTCAAGACTCTCTCTGTCCCCTGCAGGTGTGCGCGCTCTGCTTTCAGCCCATCAACTTCTTCATATTTCTTCCTTAAATTGATTTTCTTGCATTTCAGCTCATCCCAGAGGCCCCACTCCGCATCGTGGCAGCGAGTCTGCGTGGCGCTTACCTTCGCCTTTCTCTCTACAAACGCCAGCCTGTCTTTTAGGTCTTGGAGCTCTTGGGCCTTTAAGTTGTTGGTTTGATGAATGGCCGAGGCCTTTTCCCTTATGGATTTCAGTCTGTCCTCCTCGCAAGACTGATCGATGATAATCTTCACGGTGCGCTTGTGTATCTTCGAGGTCACATCTTGAATTTGGTTTTTCATCTCCAGGAGCTGAGCCGCCGTCACGACCGGCATCTCTGCCAGCTTCTGCAACGCATCTACTTCCTTCCTCATTTTCTCCAGCTCCGTGGGCAGCTTCTCCATCACCTTGACCGTGTTGGCCTCAATCTCATTTCTAAGTTCCACAATGAGATCTGCCGCATTATCACCTGCCACCAAGTGGCCCTTGGTCTGCTCCTCCAATTCGGACACTCTCTTCTGGGCCTGGGAGAGCTGCTCTTCCTGCTCAGTGGTCTGTCGTGCTACCAACTTTGCTCTCTCCCTCTCCAGCCGCAGTTGCCGAGAGGCTTTCAGCAATATGTCTGGCGATTTTACCAATGACTCCAGCTCCTTATGCAACATCTCCTTTTGCTTCAGTAAGCTGCATTTGTTGTTTTGCATCGTCCTGTTTTCTACTACGGCATTGTTTTTGGATACAGACAAAGGCTGCAGGTCCTCATACATCACGAAAGTCTGCTGGAACTTCTGGATCTGCTCTTTTTGTTTATTGCTATATATATAGAGGGTTTCATCATGGTGTAAAAATTCAGGCACTTCTATTTCACATGTGAATTGACTTAAATATGCTTTTCTCTTCAGTGTGGAGACATCCTGAAGCAACCAGAAGAGGATAGGGTAGATCACCACCTTGTCGTTAGTGTCCAAACCTTCTCTGATTGCCTGCAGATCACAACACTCTTTGATCGGCTCATATTCCAGCATGGACAGAAGGTTAATCATTTCTTGCACCCTTTCTTCATCTGTCTTATCCTGGATGATTTCAGTGTATTTCGGCTGTATTTCAGTCAGGACCTCATTTAAAACCTCCAGAAGCATCAATGGACTTAATGCCTCAAAAGAAGGGAAGGTGAGGTTTTTAAGGAAGGGCTCCTTGTTCAGCTGGTTAACGATAAAAATGGATTCCTTCAACATGGTTACGAACTAGTTTGTCTGCCACCAAAGTTGTCTGTTTAGTGTTCAGGCGTACAACACAGTAGTAGGTGTGTTTTGGTCCTTAGTTCAGTTGCTGCTATATTTGATGTCTAGCTTTGATCACACGGGGCTTTGATTTGGTCTGATAAACCAATATTTAAACCAAACTTCCTGTTGAGGTGTGGTGGCTTTGTTGCCACAAGAAGTGCAAGGACAGGCCTCCTGACAAGATCTTCAGTGGTGCTGATCTAGTCCTGCGAGCTCAACTATACTATGGATGTGACAATATGTGGGGAAATAACCAGCTTGGCTGAAGTCTGCGCTCTCCAAGTGCTTTTATTTCTAGTTAAATTAGGAGTAATTATGTGTACACTCAGGACCAATATTTAATTCATGGCAGCAATGTCATGAGATTTTTAGGTCAGGAATATCCCCATGTACATATGTCTGACAGAATTTTACCATTTTATAAATTTGTACTTTTGGTGTCACTGATTAGTTCAGAGCTATGGTGATTTCGCTCAGTACTCACAGCAACAACTCTCCTGCCAGTGATCTATATCAGAGATCTGACATCTAACCTAGTTCCCAAATAGCATAAACCGCCAGTTATTTGCTTTCACCTATCTGCGGGTCTGCTGTGGTATCTGACGCTGGAGCGACCTTTCAAAATAAAAGCATGGATCGATTGATTTTGCTCTCTGGCAAGGTACATCCTCCTGGTGATGGAGGCCACAGCCTTCAAGCCTTTAGGGATTATTGTTTTCACTCCTCCGGCGCCATTCTTTGTTTCCCAGAGTACATCCTTGTGCCCTGTTTTTCTCGGATAGGCAACACGCGGCCTCAATTGTGAAATGTGAATGATGTTTTCTTCTTTGCTGTGTGTATTCATACTTTATACATGTATGATGACGTTTGAGTGTTGTCGAGAATAACATAGGCTACTGAATAAGAGACATTTGTTTTTGTAAACAAGAACAAAAAAGAAAGATTGAAAGAAGTTAACAACAAGCAAGAAACACTTTATAT
>NC_079526.1:4745034-4825034 GCF_003711565.1 Takifugu flavidus
TGGAGGGTTATATTTTTATACTTTGAAAACCACTCATCAAGAGCTCTCCAGGGTCGAATCTAATAAAGACAAGATAAAAAGAACATCATGGGGCGAATATGTCAGGGAGACACCCACGCTGCAGGTAATAATATGCCAAGGTGACTCTGAAAAGCAGAGGCAGGAATGCCGATAAATACGGAAAAGACTGCGGCCGGGTGGGAAGTGACCACAGCCGAACTGTTTGGCTTCTTTACTCTGATGTGCTGCAGCACTCTGCAGAATTAGCAGAATCTGATTACTATGATTTCTATTTAAATAACACTTTGTCTCCATTTTGTCTCTTTGAGTTTAATTATGTAAATGGGCAAAAGAATCATCTAATGCGGTGAGTCTAATGGACGTTATTTTAAAAAATGATTCGGGAAAATGACTGATGAGCGATTCAGCGAGAACGCTAGAAAGGATTTCAGACTTTCTGGGGTTTAACTTTGAGAAACTGAACATTAGATAGAGATGCAAAACCTAGTTTCACACACCCACACTGTGTGAATGTGAGCCACACATAAGTGGTTTTATTGATTTTGGTTTTGTCCTTGGTTTGATGATGCTACTGCATGTGCTGCATCCAACGTCATCTAAGTTGATTTCATCTCAGCAAAAGAAGTGAAGACATGCTAAAAAACAAGTAGCAAAACCACCTCTAAGCTAATACCATTGATCTTTTTATTATTGTTGTTATTATTATTATTAAATCCTATTTTCAGTTAGATTCATGCTCGCACCTTCAATCCTGCAGACTCTCTGGACTCCACACACCACAGTAGTCCTGAGTCCTCCAGCTCTGTGGTGAAGCTCATTAATCACTATATAATTGGTCTGACTAATGAAGGGAAAGGTGGCCTGCGAGCATGTGTGTGTCTGTGTGTGTGTGTCTCTGTGTGTGTGTGTCCATGAGTTTTCCGGGCTCTGAACGGGAATCAGAGAGTGGGCTGTGTAAACAAGTGGCTAGCATCCTGTCATGCAACGCGAATTCCCTCATGGAATGCAACGAGCTGCTGCCCCCCACACACACACATTGTTCTGACACTAAATCAAACACTTAAACAGCAGGTAGCGCGTGTTTGTGAGACTTTCAAAAACTAAAATCCTCTTTTCCGAGCACTGGGAGGCACAGGTACGTTCTGAAAACAAAGACGGTCCTTTTTCATGCCAAGGCGACGGCGCCGCAGCAAAGCGCTCTCTCGTGTTTGCCAAAAAATGGAACCACTTGAAGCCGTTCCCCTCTTTCCCCCCTCTCTCTATCTTGCGTAATGACCCTCTTCCCCCCGTTCACTCAGCGGGGTCCAGGAAAAGAGGGATGGAGCAGACGAGCTGAAGAACATCATAGAGCATGAAAAAGAGGAGGGAGCGCTGCCATCTGCCAGAGTGTCTCTTTATATTTCAAACCATCTCTTATTGCGCGGTAATCTGTCATTTTGGGGTAAAGCTGGAACTGAGCGTGACTCCGCCCCCTCTAAAGCTCAGTCAAGGTCAGACGGGACAAAAGGCAGCCTCAAGCCCATGTGAGCAGGCAAATGTGGGAATAATGTAACTGAGTTACTTTTAACATCTCACAGTTGCACAGACAGAAACAAGGAGCCTATTTTGGGGATTTATCTGACACAGCTGCAGGCGTTTCAGCAGGTTTCCGACAAGCTAGAAATAAAGAAATGCTTTCGTTTGACTGGCTGCTTTAGTGATTGTATAGAAGGTCACTCTCTGGTTCCTTCATCTTGCTCCAACTTCTTGGTGTCAGCCTCCTTTATTTCAAACAAAAAACACCCTCCACCTTTGGAGGTATGGCTCCGTGCTGGGGTCCATGACCAGGGTGAGGGTGAGGACCAAACCTGAGGTTCATAAACAGCGTCTGTGCCCTGCAGGAAGCGAAGCTGTGATCCATTCTGCTTCAGACCATAGGGGCTATTTATTGTGGCCACTATTTAACGGAAAATCCCACCAGCTGCCTGTCAACCGCTAAGTGATGAGAAACATCCCGCTTCCTTCACTCCCAGCAGCGGGTTGAGAGCAGTGCTCTCTAATAAAGTCTGCATGAAAAAACTGGAACATTTCTGTTTGTGGAAATGATGAAGATGGAGCAAACTGTTGCTATGGAGACTGTAGTTCGTGAGGCTGCGCTTCAAAGCCACAATGGTGTGACGGAGAGGACAGAGCTGGACATACGGAGATAATAACAGAGCAGAGAGGCACCTGCAGACCCCCTCCACCCTCACAGCCCCCAGGACAACCACAGGATCATCGCCTTGTTGTCAGGTGGGAGGCGGCAGGCTTAATGACCTTCCTTTATGCCTGCGCCAGGTAAGAATGTGACATTTGTGTGTGAGAAAGTGGACAAAACCTGGGTCGGGTCACCGTTTTTACCAAAATAACGAGATGGGAGGACACCATGGCAGGACAGATGGAGGCAGTTCTCTCTATATTTAGTTTTCCTCGTGGCTCATGTGAGTAAGAGTTGTGTTTTATCCAGCACCGGCCTCCAGTGACAGCCACCAGCAGACAGCCAAATCAATTAAATCTCAATCACGCCGGCACACTCCCGCTACTGTTCCCCAGTGAAAGATATCGCAGGAAATGGCTGTGGTGATTGTGCCAGACAGACTGGATGTGTGCGTAATATCCACAGCGAGGAGATAATGTGTTTGCTAATCGCACGCCAGAGACGGCGGCGCACGCAAACACACGTCGGCGGATACAAAAGCTGACAGCTGCGCAGCAATAACCCTTAACCACACTTCTCGTCCTGCCAGCTGCGAGCGCCGCCGCGGACGCACCCTCGCACGCACCGGCGGCAAAGCGGCGCTGCGGGTCGGGACGAGAGAGCGGCGGCGGCGGCTACGATGCCTCCTAATTGCGTTTTGCGCGGCGCCACAGACAAACATGCATCAGCGAGAGTTTGATTTGGACTCTTGATGATGCAGGAATTTGAGGATCGTGCGTCTTTGCAAATATGCGACGCTGGTTTGGGTTTTAAAAGCAGTTTACGGACGACAGAGCTGCAAACACGGCCGCGGAAATAAGACGCGGCCAGCAGATCCGCGCTCGTCCCTCACCCCGCCCCGCCGCGGGACGCCCGCCGAAAAAACAAACTATTTGGACGGCGTCGGGACTCTCCGCGGGCGTTTGGCTCCTCACAAATGTGAAATTGATTTACTTCTCTAATTTGATGCTCAAAGTGTGTGAAGGCGTTTACGCTGGCAAACTGTCAGCTCTGTGATGGTTTGATAATGAGGAATAACAACGTTTACCCCCCCAAGAAAATGACACATGAATAAAAGCCCGTTCAGAATCTTAATGGCCTGCACATGTGGCAAGCTGAAACCGAGCAACGCGTGGACTCCACCACGCTGAAACGATGGGATGTTTGGGATCTTCAGCTCACTAACAACTGCTAAAACAAGAGCAACATAATGATGGATGACACCAGTTCTTGATGGTGCCAGGACATTAATTAATGTGTATATTACTAGTGAAAGCTGCTAATATTGGGGACATAAGTAGAAGAGGCGTGGGAGGAGGAGCAGGGCGGGCTGGAGAGAGGTGAGAGATGTAATCTTTCTGGCTTTATTGAGGATTAATAAGGGATATAATATTAAAGAATTAAACACGGCTGCTAAGACGGGTTAAATTGTTGTCAGAAGGCTGAAGTTATCCATTTAAGGTCATGTAAATGCTAAAGGTCAGGGGTTATCGCCGGCTTTGCCTTGGTAATTCAATAAAAAAAGCCTTTTGGGAGGCTCTCTTGTGAGAATGACTCACACATGAGACCTTATTGTGCTAGAAGGATGAGGCCCATGGAGTCATACTGACGCAGGACCACAATGTCTGTGATTAATGTGTGACACGCCGCAGTCCCGCCGTCTTTTTCATTACATTCTTCACCACGGCACCGTGAAACAAAGGCCCCGGATTAAACGGCTCCCCTTCACATTCACTCATTAGTCCCTCTCTCTCTCTTTGTGATCAGGCTCCTCTCCTCTGCGTCTCTCTCATTCAGGGCAAGGTCATTTTGGAGATACAGCGGTGGGTGGAGGAGGATGAGGAGGAAGAGGAGCCGTATTAACAGAATGAAGCGCTGCTCCCGCAGGGACTCTTACCAAAGTGAAGCCCATACTCTACTGACCCATTAACCATTCGCTGGATACATTTCCGTTTAAATCCACATATTCCGCAGAGATATCCTCCACTGGAAATCTACGCAGCAACAGAAACATGCAGGGTTTCACCACGGGTCAGACATACGTGAAACATGAACATTAACAGCATCACAGCTTCCAGTTCTGTGTGGTATTTGATTGCATTTTGCTTTCATCACCCTGTTGAGTGTGTGTGTGTGTGTGTGTGTGTGTGTGTGTTCATTAGAAGGGAAGAGAGTGAGGAATGACCTAGATCAGATGAAAGATAGATAAACTCTTTCAAACTAAACCTACAAAGAGAGAAACGGTGTGTGTGTGTGTGTGTGTGTGTGTGTGTGTGTGTGTGTGTGTGTGTGTGTGCCACCACTGCAGCATCCACTGATGGGATTTTGACGGCCATCTTGATGTGTGTGACGCTGCTCACCAGTGTGTGATTAAATGTGACTCAAAGAATTGATTCTCTGATTATGAATCAATCATTTCAGAATAAACAACTACAGTGAAGCGAAGCGGAAAACAAGATAATAAGACAGAAGGGTTTTACCTAACTCAGTCTGTTCTGTGCAGCAAAAATAAAATTGGAGTTTGGAAAAAGTCAGCAAAAGGCGGCAGCGGTCAGCACGCGTCCTGATGCGGTCACGGGTGTTTCCGCTCCGCCTCTGCCACGAGGACACGCTGGCGTTGCTTCTCATGCACGTCTCATGAGCGGCAAACACTCGATAACTATGTGATCATGTCGAGTAAAAGCAGAGGCACGGATTCAGAGCTCTGTCTGTTCATGTGTGAATTCAAATGAGCTCATCTTCCTGGTCCCCGGTCCGTGCATGTTCGAGGGAGAGAGCGAGATAAAGTCTGAATGTGAAAGGCAAAACATGCATCGCTCCTCTCATATGCTCTTCTGGGCTTCAATCCCAGTCTCCAAGTGTGTGTGTGTGTGTGTGTGCGTGTGAATACACATTCAGCAGAGAGCAGCCACGTGACAGATCACAGTGATCTACGCTGCTGCGGAACAACACGCTCCGGCCCGTGTGCCGGCTGCGGTGCGGCATCTGTCGCAGGTGTGAGCGCTTCTCTGGCTCGTGTGGATCAATTAAGCACCGGGCACCGACAGCGTCCCGAGTTTTCGCCGCATCAATCAGATGCTTATTCAGACAGTTGGAGGCATCGCTCCCGCGGGCGCCGACAGGTGGCGAGCAGCAGCTGGGCGATGGCTGCCAGTTTGGCCCCCGGCATCACCTTTGCCTGGAAAACACCCAGGCCTGCTCCGCTGCTTCTGCTAGCGACACACCTCTGGAGCCTTTCACACCTGCATCGGTCTGCACCTGCTCGGTGGCTAACTCCTGCGCAGGGAGCCGCGGCGCCAGCACCTGTTAGCCAACTGCGAGCAACAGCAACACGCGTTCTGACGATATCCCCGTTCAGCAAGTTAAAACACATACCTGTGTTTGACATTCTACCCCAATTATTTTACTTCACAGTTGTTTCTGCTTCTTTCGTCATCTCAACTGCGAGCGAGAGATTGTGAGCTTTAAAATGTTGAGAAAGAACCTTGACAAGCAAGGAACATGAATCACTCGTGCAGCACAAGCTAGTTAATAAAGAGGCGCCGCGTTAAAAATAAAAGCGCGAATGCTAACATCGTTGGCAAACAAGACAAGATCATTTTCCCAGGATTCTCTCAAATAAGAGTCCATGTCCCTCCAGGAGGTTTAAACTGTTGTAGCTACAACTGCCTGGGTTTCCTGTTAAAAAGTGTCAAGCCTGTGGGCATTTTGTGCGAAAGCAAGCGAATTAGAGAGGATTTCAAGGAACAAAAACATTTCATATTCCAGTAAAATGCACAAACACTGACAGCAGCAGCTGATAAGAAGTCCCGATTCTGTCAGCCGCTGCACAAAACCCGGCTGCAGTCAACTGCATCCAGGGAGTTTTCCCGTCTCAATGTTAAACGTTACAACATCGCCACACCTGCAGGCGATCGGCCCTTTTATCCGCCTCGCGCTGCCTTCTACTCATAGCAAACCTTCATTAAACAGTCTCTTCAGGAGAGACTTTGGAGATTGCCATGGGGCCCCCGTGTCCTCTTTTGACTACTTAATGGTCAACATGAGACCAAGGTTGCTGGATAAACTGGCCTGTTTGGCCTTAACAACTGAGAACACAAAGCGCCACAAAGATGGTGACTAATTACTGGAAAGGGTTTCGCACACCAGCATATTAGTGGGAGTGCCCGCCAGTGTGTAGACTATATGGGAGCCCCCAAAGCAAATCCATCCATCCCAAAATGAAAATCAACTCTTTTGCACAGCCAGACCTGTTGGAAAAGGACGGCAGATTCTTGCGTGTGTTGCTACAGGAAACAGTGGGACACATGCGGAACTAATGGAACGATTTAGCGTCCTTCGTTAGTTTTGAAGGTTTTAGCAAAGAACAAAACGGTCGACAAAGCTGGCGATTTTGATGTTGTTCGCCAGGCGAGTGACCTTTAAACTCGCTCTGCCTTTTAAGATTAATTTTTAAAAGCCCGACACCCTTAGGTTGACATCGCACGCCGTGTGTTTACCAGCAAAGCCAGCGTTTTTTTACCCCCCCAAATTTAAAAAAAGAAAACAACAGTTAAATTGCTAGCTTAATTATTCATCCAAAAATATCCGCTGGCCAGAACATCGCAGAATAAAAACTGCGGCAGCAGCTGGAGATTAAAATGTTAAAGTACTATATGCTGCATATACAGCATCGACTGCTGAGGAGAGGACTCATTTTTGCTGTTTGTAACAGCTTAAACAGACAACTCGCACCTTCAAACGCACAACTGCCCCAGAGATGAAGGAACAGTTGCAGCTTAAACAGCAGCAAAGACCAACACAGAACCACTGGTGGTGGACTTACCCTTCCTCTTGGAGTCCCGTCTGACGCTGCTGGGCCTGACCGATGGCTGTAGCTCCGTCTCTGTTGACATCCTCAGGCTCCAACTGGACTAGACACCGCTCCGCTTGGCTCCGCTGGGGGGGGGGTCCGCTGGGCTCCGAGGGTCCAGTTCACAGCGTCAGTGCCGACTCTGTGTGCGTGGGCGCCGAACGTGCGTGGAGGCGCCAGGTGTGTGCGCGTGGGCGCACGGGCTCATGGGAGAGGAGTGGGCTTCAGCCCTGACACGATCTGCCACACACACCCGCAGAGAGCTGCAGAGACACAGAGGGAGAGAGGAAGGGGCTTGAGTTTGCTCCTGTTTACTCTGTGGAGGAGAGCGCCTGAAAGACTCGTCAGTAGGTGTGTGAATGGACTTGTTTTGGATCGGAAGCCTTGAGAACACGTTGCCCGTGGCAACGGAGCAGAGAGACCACCTCAGGAGTTTCTGCTTGCTCCACGAGCACCACGCTAGCTCTTTCAAGAATCGGATTTTGAGGTGGATCCACTTTTCAACCCAAATATCATCTGGGTCTCAATCAATTAAAAGCCACAACTTTACAACCCTTCGTCAGTTTCCATCAATACACTTGGACAGATGCGACCTCGACTACCAGACTCGGTAAGTAGAGAAATAGCTGACTAAATATTTGAGCTGGGCTGTGTAGTTTAACTACGTGGGAGTCCCGGCATTGTCCTTTACATTGTCTGCTGACCATTATGGGCGTTTCTTTGATTAAACTATCTGTCCAATCATTCATTCATTCGCGATCTGCTTTTACTATTCACAGATCTTGGCGGCCAACAGATGGGTAAATGTTCACCATTATCAATTCCAGTCTCCATGGGAACTAATAAACTACAGGTCTAACACTGCTGCCAAACACTTCTGGGCCTTGTTTCTTCCCAATTGTCCACCTTTCTGGCCCGGGACTGCGGCCCCCTTTCTTCACCATCTGCTCCAACTTTATTCTGAAGTGTTGACCAGCAGAAAAACCAGCAACTTACAAGCGGCCAAAAATCCACTCGGCATCCCATTCTGTCCCTAAACATACAGGAATTTACGGCATACGGAAAACCGTCTTTATCATGCAAAGATGCTAAGCTACAAAGACAGCAGGAGACAGCTGCGGGCTGGATAATGAATCCCCGCTGTCGGAGCTGCTCTGCGTCCCGTCCGACGCTGCCGGTCTTGACCTCACGTTCTCTCTCCATCTGAGTGCTGCCTTGAATAAACGGGAAGTCTAGCGTTCCTTCGGCAAGAGGGAACTCTCTCTTATTCTCTTGCCTCCACATCTCTGCGACGTTTCTGTGTGAATAGGAGGCCCCCGTGAGCCTCGGGGGCGAGCAGATGAATTGAGAGGCTTTTAATTTGCTGCAGACGGAACAGAACAGAGTCCATTTAATTCTGCCAGCAGAGGCCGTGTCGGCAAAATGCTGACAATATTCTTTATCTGGTCCAAACACACTGAAAAAGTGTGAGTCACTCCAATTACAGGCATTATCAGCAGCACTGTTCCAGCAAATGGATGGAGAGAGAGGCGAGCATGAGAGAGGGGTTAGAGGGACGAGCGACGAACAGAGTGGAAAGAAAGTGAGGGGTGAGGGAACATAAAGTGGGGGAGTACGATAATGAGCTGGGGGTGAAAAGGGGAGAGAAAAAAGCCCAAGGAAGTAAAATCAGAATAGAAAGAAAGCTGTGCGACCCGAACATGTCCCCCCCGTCCCCCTCGTCTCCTTGCCTTTTGTTCCCTGAATTTGTTCTCCTTCTAGCTGGGAAGACTTTGAGGAGGCATCCGGAGCTGGTGTTTAATAAAGGCGGCCATTTAATCCTCGGCCCGGACGAGGGGCGGCAGCCGAGGAAGCGCCTTGGCCGCTTTCACCAAAAGAGGCAGCAGATTCATCAACTGTGCAAAGACCTGCTGATGTCAGCAGGAGACGGCAACATTGTTCTGATCTGAGTTGTTAAATTACTATTTTTCATATCACTTTGTGTTTAACTCGCCCACTTTGAAACTGGTGCAGCTGGACTGATGCTCAACCAGTGAGAAAAAAAGGCCACTGGTGAACTTGAACTCTAAAGTTTAAGGCTGCAAATGAAAAATCTGCAGCAGCTTTGCTCTCCAGACTTCTCCGAGGCTCCAGACATATGGTTCATACTCTGGGGAGTCGTGGAGCAGCTCTACATCTGAACTGCAGCCGCTGGGAGGAAGAACAAGCTAATTTCTCTCCATTAAAAAAAGAGAGTCTACGTCTAGATTCAGCAGGACAAATCCCCTGACTCCAGACGTCTGGGAGGAGAGAGAGCGCGGCGCCATCAAACGCCGTGGTGAGCACTGTAGTGGCGTTCTGACCTGGAATCAGCCAGCGAGCTAAAAGTGGCGTCGGAGCGGGCTGTGAATGGAGCTTAGTGTGTCTGGATTTAGACAGCAATCTGAAGCCACGGCGTGTGAGTTGACAAACTGGATGCTGCCAACAGGAGCTTAGCGTCCAGAATTTTCATCTGCAGCTACAGGAAAGTCTGCCAGGAGACAGCGGAGGGAAGAGACAGAGAGAAGTAGAAGCCGGGGAGGTGTTGCTGGCTCCCTGCCCTCCTCTCTCCCACTCTCAGGGTAATTGTGTTCTGTCCATCAGGCTCAGAGTTAGATTAGCGCCTCCACTCCGTCAGCTCTCCCGCCATCTCAATCATGAATAATCATACAGACCACCACTACAGTGTACACTTCCCTCTACGTCTTCTTCCTCCACCCTCATCATCCTCTTTTTCTCACCATGTAGCCATTCAAAGGTGCAGCGATGTGACCCCAGCGCGGAGGCCTTACCCACCGCACATTTCTCCTCCGAGCTGAACTGATAAGCAACCGCGATGGTGTACCAAAGATCTTCCTGTGTTAGATTCTGTCATGGTAAAGTCAGCAAAACTCTATTTAAACAGCAGCGACAACAAGATGGGCCTGTCAGCTCATCGGTTTACTCACAAAGATCCTTTAAAGCGGCGTAACATTTTAGCCGATGTGAAATAATGATCAGGAAGTAACAAAAAAAAGAGAGAGAACTAGATCGGACAGCAGAAAACCTACCAGATTGGATCTGCGGCAGGAAAAGAGCTGAGACGGTGCAGGAGCTGGTAACAGACGGTGAGCAGCCAAGAATGACGCTGTGTGCAAGAGTCTGTAGATTATGAACCGTGGGGCAACGTTCAGCGTCACAACCCATAAACCCAGACACTGCAGCAACACCCGAAGAGGAATCTGACCTCTTCTCCTTCGTTAACGTTTAATAATTAACACAGAATGAATCAAACTCTCCCACAATTCATGTTTTTATTGTTGACGTCCTGAAAACTCCACCGCTGCTCCGTTTTTAACAATGAGCCCAACAAAAACCAGACTTGTTCGCACTCCGCGGCTAACACGGCGTCCTAGAAACACGCAAAAGATTTCAAATAAGGAAATAAATGTTTGCCAGGAATCATTAAACACCTACTGCCTCGACCGTAAGGGCTGAACTCACACACGACACAGACGGTTACACACATTTACAACTCCATGTCCTCACACGTCCTCACACGTCAGCGTAGCGGCGAATACGTGAAGCAGATAAGTATGCACGGCGGGGTCAAAGGTGCATCTGTCGGGTTCTTTATATAAAACCTTAATAGTTATGAAGGTGATGAAATGAAAAGGCAAAAATGTAATACGGAGGCAGTCAAGAGCGATGACAGGCTTAAAAGGGTTTAAAGAGACATTCTCAGTTTCAGTTAATAGATTCATTTCCTTTGCTTATTAGTTTTTACACCAAAGTAAGAGAAAATTCCAAATTCGGAATCCTAAATGTTGGCATGGGTCGACCTAAAACCAAAGAGAACCTCCACCTGAGCCTTCTCACTATAGTCAATAGTCTAAACCCGCTCATGACTGCCCCTTTGACCAGAATTGCACCGTCAACTCAGCACAAAAGAGGCTGCTGTTAATATTCAGATTAATAAAAAACAAGAGTGTGGTTTTTCATTCTGTCTGGAGGACGAAGCGCGCGGCCTTGAGGTCCATATCAACAGTTGCTAGCTGGAGCCAAGCAGTCAGCCACCACAGCAGCCAGCACAAGAGTGCCGCCCCAGGAGGGAAACGTGGAGACAGCGCTGTGCACAAGGCCTCCCCTGCTGGCCCAAAGCTCTCAGAGGAACCTTCACAAGTCTCTACAGGAAAGGTAAACAGTTTCTCACCAAAAGCGCCACAGGAACACACACACAGGCCGGGGAAACTCAGGCCTGGCGTCGTCTGCACCCGCCCTATTTACAGACACGGGGCTGCAGATATCAAAGCAGCGCGCTCTCTTTGGGGAATTCCTCCTTTCTCCTCTTTTAAGAGGGAATGGAAATTCATTTTCACCCTCTATACACCTTCCCTGATTGAGTGTGTGCGCGTGTGTGTGTGTGTGTGACTTATGATTTGATAACGTGCTCAAACTTAAATTGGCCGTGCTCAACAGTGTGTGCAAAGCAGAGTGGAAGCAGCAGCGTTGCTGACTGTGGATGTGCCTTTATTCCGACAGCAACGACAGTTTCTCAAGTCAACGCGAGCTCGGTCTGTAGTCTGGGACTCCGCTCATTTACATTAGTTCATTGTATAATTTCATCCGATGCTTTGCAATAAATAATGAATCAAACGCGAGTAAACAGATAAACGCGTCACATCGGGCCTTTGATGCAGTAAAGAGACAAAGCTTCCCAACAATACACCCCCCCCCCGTTCTGTCCTATTGCGAGCAGGTCATATTTAGCATCATGACTGCACTATACAGGCCACTGTGCGACTGGCTCTCAAGATGATTTAGATCCCCAAGATCCCTTCTGGAGCCTCATCAGCGGAGCCTAAAGAGAGAGATGGATCTGTGAGGCTGTGCAGAGGAGGGGTGGAGAAGACGGCTGGATGAAAACAGAGCTAGAGCCCAACGGAGCAGAAGACAGAGACTTAATGAGCAACACAGCCATTAATTATTTAAAACACCTAATGCTGACACTGTCGCACAAGCACGTGCAAAGACACACACAGGGAAGGTGAGAACGACAACGTTCAGGGTTGCTCTTTTTTTATGCTTTTATTGTTATAACCCTTTAAGCTGATGCGACCTGACACTGTTAGTCAGAAATATTGTGATTCAGGACTGTTACAAACATACATACATACAAACACACACACACACACACACACACACAGACACTGCAGTAAAGACCTTTTAACAGTGAAACATTTTAAAGTCTGTCCATTCATTAGCGATCACCTTCATGTTGAGGGCAGCACACGCAGGCATCATGAAGCAGACAGGAAGTCCTTAAAGGGCTCTAAATGCAGAGGGAAAAACACTCATTCATACATAAGATGTCAAATTCATCTCTATTATTCTACTAGATGGGAAATTTCTCATAAAAATCCTCTGAAACTGCATGACGAAGAGCAGCATTTAAATACCATCAATTTGTCCTGTGCAACGTCTCTTAGAAGGTTAGAGCTCCAGATAAGAGCATGTTATAACTCTTCTTTTAATTTTATATTATCTTATTTTATATTAACAAAAACAGAGCTGAAGTACGTCTGGTACAACAGGGTTCTTTATTATCACTATTTAATAAAATTAGTTTGTTTCCTTTACTTCTCTCTTTTTATTTGCTTCTCATATTAAAAACGATCTCTACATAGTAAATGTGTTTAGCTTATTCTCAAAAAAGATCCCTTGATTTGCTGCGACCAGTGTTGCAGAGACTACAGGGAGGCTGAACATAAAGTGACAGCAGATTCAAGTAGGCAGTGACTCCAGAAGGCTGATTTAGACTAAACCTTCATCAGGAACCCATGTTACGTGCCCTTGGCTGTCTCTATCTTGACTAAAGCATACGAAAAATCGGCTAAAAAGACAGACTTGTAATTACTTAAGCGGGGTGGACCTTGTCCATTCCCATCCAGGGGCTGCGATGGTAGGCACAGAATGCAGAGTCCTTTACTAAAAGATGAATGAACTGGATGCCATAACTGGTCACCGACAAGCTCAGAAGCTAATCAGCCCAACGGGAATACTCGATTTCCTCGATTACTGTGGCATTGTCTCTCTGTCAGCCACTTGGACCAAGATGCAGGTCCACAGAGGCCAGTGGTGAGCTTTATCAAGCCCTCTTCTTCAGTCTGTCTGTTCTACAGGGATTAAAAGATGGCTACAAATTCTCTTATATCTCATTGGAAAGCAGAGAGAATGTGGAACTGAGCTCTATCAACCCCTCTTGAACCCTCCTGAGGATCCTTTTAGCTCTTCGTTTGCATCTTCTTGCCTTCAGTGGCAATCAGTCAGCCTCATTTCCCATCTCCTGCCGGAGTGTCTTCAGTAATTGCTCTCACACACTATCAGTCACCTGTCACAGCATCAGTGTTCTCCAAGCTTACACTGTTTCCTAATGACTTAAACAATACGGTGATAAAACATACACCCCGCTGGAGAATCAAGCGCAAGATTGTCGGGCTCCAATCACATCAGATTCTTATTTCACCTTCAGCCAAACACACACAAACAGAGTGACCTGAAAGCCCTCCTGCTGAATGTGAAGCCTCTGAAAGTTCCTGAAGGTGAAACTTTGCGCCAGCTCCCGAAATAGACCCTTTTAGCACCCTGCGGTCTATCGGGCTGCAGGCCTGTCTGAACACTTGCTAGAGAGTGGAGGGGCTATTGGCATTCAGCCCCCAGTGGGGATGCGAGTCGATACGAACCTCTCAAAAGCCTGCGTGTTTTTCTCACTGTGTGTTTGTGTGTTACCATGAGAATGACAGGGAAGGAGGGAGGGAAGCAGGGAGAGAGAGAAAGACTTTATTCATTTCCATGGCAGTCTCATTTGTAGGTGAGCAAACATCTAAAAGAACATTTGTTGTACACACACATTGCTCATAAATACACTTTTAGCACCCATAAATATGTGTGTGCGCCTGTATGCATATGCAGCATTGATAATGATAGAGGGCAACGGAGACGGGCAGCTGCCTCTCAGGCTCATGTGTCACAGCGAGCTTCTAATGACACGGACACGTGCACAGATGCGCAGGAGAGCTGGAGAGAGCCGCGTCCAAATGGGAATAAGATGACGCCGATCCTCGTGGAGGGAGTGAAGGAGCCGGAGGTGATGGACTCACCATTAAAAGAAAACAGAACGAGAGGTTTGGTTTTTTCCCCCTCACTCACAACGCTGATGTAGGTCACGGCAGGAACGGATCTAATTTAATTTGCATTTAGGAGTGAAGATTACAAGGAGAGATGAAGGGTGAAATGAAAGTGGGTTTGTTGAGACCAGCGTGAGGGGAAAGAATGTGTGCTGTCAG
This sequence comes from Takifugu flavidus, assembly GCF_003711565.1. NCBI lineage: Eukaryota > Metazoa > Chordata > Actinopteri > Tetraodontiformes > Tetraodontidae > Takifugu > Takifugu flavidus. The sequence continues at coordinate 4,759,466 of NC_079526.1, forward strand.
AGGCTGAAACCTCGCTTTCCTACTCTCTCTCTCTCTCTCTCTCACACACACACACACACACACACACACACACACACGAGCTTGTTGAATTTGTGTGGATTAATCTTAAAGGTCACTGGATGCTCCCTATTTGACCTTTAGGGCTGTCTGAAGATTCTGTTTTATTTTCGAAACTCTTCATCTGTGTGCAGGAGCTGCGCTTCACCAAAAGTCCCACTCAGTTGCTTTAAATACAAAAAGCTGCAAATGATGCGTGATTTAAAACAATTTAAAAGCCTAAACCAGCCTGTGTAAACCCACTACAAACCCAATGACACTAAAACGCCTCACACACCAGCTCACACTTTACTTCTGCCAAAGTCATCCTTGAGGGCAAAGTCGATATTTTCCAAACCACCCTCAGAAGTGATTCAGAATTCCGCTCGATCAGTTAAGAGAGTGACTGAGACAGAGAAGACTGGAGCACTTCTACCCCCCACCCTCCCCATCTTATTCCCAAGACGTATCATCCTCTTCACGTCCTGAAGTGAGATGAAGGCCAGTCGGGCTGAGGAATTAGCCTAACAGTTGCCTCCTCCAGCTAAAGGAGAGCTCTAAATATGCTAATAGACAGCAGATTAAGATATGTCGCTGCAGGCGCAGCCAGATGTGCTCGCACTGTCACACACACAGACCAAATTCCTTTATTCCATGTTCATACAGAAATGATATACTAAATTATAACGGCGTGTCTGCAGAACAGAGAAAATATGAGAATGTGTGATGAGGAGCCGGGTAATAAAGGTTATTCCTCATGTAAGCCTGAGCAGAAGTAGTAAAAAGCTCTTATCTGTGTGAGAATGATTCGATTAGGACAGGAGTCTATTTGCTGCAGGAGAAGGACCTTCATACCCCGACCGCACAAATGGGTGACACCCCCCCCACTCCCCCATCACCCATTTCCCCTCCTTTCAATCTATTTTACCACTCTCCCTCTGAGAAGACATAATTCCTGTGCCCCCTTTAGTCTCTGCTCCTTTGATTGCTCATCTTTCTTCATTGCTCCCTCTGCCTCTCTCTGGGGGGGGGGGGGGGGGGGGGGGGGGGTTCGCCATCTGTACGGTAACAGGTGCGCTGTGGATGTGAGTGATGGGTTTGTTACCTGTAGCGCTGCCTGCAGCCACAGCCAGCAGAGGGAATATCTACCTCTGTCGATATGCCTCCTGACCCCTGGGCTACTCGGCTCCCTTTCTTCTTTCTTCCTCCTCTCCTGCTCTCATTTCACTCTTTACATGGCGGCGGACTGAGGGGAGGAGCAACAGCGCCGGGGTGAGAGGGGAAGGCGGCGGGAGAGAGCTGTCATGTGTGTTTGTGTGTTTTTCCCAGCTGATATGGCGTGCACATGTGCTGAGTTCGGCTAATTGGTCCCCACAATTTATGGGTGTGAGTGTAAATTTGCACACATATTAGTGTGTGCAAGTCTCCGCGCTCTCCCAGGTGAGTGATTAAATGCTCTCAAACACCTGGAACGAGTTTTCTGATCTTCCACACCTCCAACAACTGCGCCTGTCTTCATTTATAGCTATGACAAATGCCAGGCGCTGCAATGAATCCAAATACGACTTCTAATTATTGCTACTGAGGTGGCTGCAGTAGCAATAATGGGCCGTATTGCCCATTATTGCCAGTTTTGTACGCAGTTTGGGAGCCTCTGGCCCGAAGAACTGGGCGACAGGGCAGTGTGGGCTTCTGGTGCATCTGTGTGGAATACAGGAAAAAACCTGCAATTTCTGCAGATGTATCACATGCTCCATTCTGCACAACTAATCTGAAAATATCTTTCATTAAAATAAAGCCAATATGTAGGTTTTACATCACTGAACAGAGATTTAATAGTGGATTATAAGGGATCCACCTGTCGGTTGGTTTTACCGCTTAATCCCACCGCTGGTGCAACTTTCATGATTACATCACACCGGTGGTCTTTACTGACTGGGGAGTCACTGAGTGTGTGCGTGGCAGCTGCAGTGTCTGCATCTGCTCATTTCTTTTCCACATTTCCACAGGCTGGTTTATTAAATTTGATAAGATTCACAGCACCAATTTGTGCAGGAAGCTTCCATTTCATAGGATCTACCCAGAGCAGCTTTAGGCACCGTCTGTCAAAAATTGGGCTTGCTCTCCACAGAATGGAGCACTGCGCACAACTCCTTCCCTTGTACTTCTTCTCTTATTTATTAGGTGGAATATTTTTATCCCGGCAAAGCGGTGGATGTAGTTTCATTTGCGTCTGTTCACACCGGCAGCCGGAGTGAAGATCCACTGTTAATTCAGCCTTTTTCCCGGTTGCCTCATCGCTCTTGCTTAATTATGACGGGATGAACCCTGAAAACAACTATGTGATTCAATAAAACCAGCGCAGGATGAAGCCGATATTCGTTACAAGGACAGAATAATGAGAAAGTCCATTGAACTCCTGATACTGAGGTGCTGAAGGATGAATGCCCCCCCTTCCCCAAAGACACTGTGGGAGGAAGCAAATGCATTTCCAGTACTGCGATGGCGCTGTGATGATATTACCGCCACACGTGGTTCCCTGAGGGCTGCGGAGTGATGAATGGCAGCGGGTTGGATAATAAATTGCCGGGGTCAATTCATTCCAGTGAAGAAGCCTACTCATTGGGAAAACCACCTCAGAGACAATACACACTTCACATTCTGAGGCCTGCATTTGCCAGGGAGTGTGTGTGTGTGTGTGTGTGTGGGGGGGGGGGGGGTCATCATTAAGTTATTTTCTCAAGTGAGCCGTGGTCCGAGGTGGTGAGAGGGGAAGGCAGTAAGAACTCATTTGAGGGGTGAATTACGGCGAAGGCCAAGGTAAGAGTCTGTTTGCTCCCGGCGAGAAGAGTCTCCCGAGAGGCGGGAAAGGTGAGAGAGCGGACTCGTCGCCGGCTCTAAAGCCGATTAGACGCCCAGGCGAACGCACGAGGCAACATACGCTCGGCGGACGGCCGGGTGCCTTGCGAGGTGGCTTGGCGAGGTGCACCGGGCCGATGGCAGCAGGTAGTATGACTAATAACAGCAGAATTCACTGAGGCACACCAGGCAATCACAACCATTTCTCACTTCACTGCCCCCCCGTCTCTCACATCCCGTTGCTCCCTCTGTGTTCCTCTCAAGTCATTCCCGTCTTTGGCTGTTTCTTTCCTTTGGTGGGCGACCCTATCTTAAAGGGACGCTACAAATATCACCCTTTTCTTCACTCCTAACTTTTAATGGCACTTTTCGCTTCATTTTTGAAGGACTTCTGTAACAGCTTTTGGAGTACTAAAGGACTGCCGAACAAGGTGCATGCTTTAAAGGTGATTTCCTGCACTTGCCATGTCACACGAGGAAGTGAAACACGTTTCAGAATAATCTCTGTCTGATTTTAGAGCTGAGTGGTGCAAGGTGACCAATCGAAGTCCGGAAATCCAGCGCGCAACAAACATGGCGGCTCATTCGCCATTTCATATTAGCGACTTCAAAATAAGCCACTGACAAATATCTCTATCAGCTCTGACCACGGCCGGCAATTATTGCTCCGTGATTGAAGCCATCAAAACAGTTCACAGTCATTTAATCTTGCAGCACTCTGATCTTGCCTATTCCATTAATCCATCTTAATCTATGTGCACACACACACACACACACACACACAACACACACACACACACACACACACACGTGCACGGGCACTCACAAAGAGCGAGTATTGCCTATGGTTGGATGGGTGGTCTTTTAACACCCCATGTTCACAAAGATTACATATCAGACTAATCAGCCCTGAGACTGTTACTGATAGAAGAGTCATTATTTGAACCCATATCTTGCTAATTGAGGGCTATCTATTTAATGCACATATAGAGAGAGGGTAGGAAACATGGTATGAAAGTCATTTTTTTTCTCTGTGGGTGGGTGTGTGTGTGTGTGTGTGTGTGTGGAGAGAGATGAAGGGCGGGGGCAGGTGATAACCACAGGGTAAGAAGGCCATCAAAAGCAGTTTTGTAATAAAAAATAATCATTTACCCTACAGTTATGATTGTGTGAGTGTGCACACGCTTTCTCTCCCTCTCTCTCTCTCCCTCACACACACACACACACACACACACACTGTGACTCAGTGAATCCAGCAGCTCACCAGAGTGTGTCCGTCTATGGATGATCAGCACAACTCGATCAAGAGGCACAAATGACCCGAGAGCAGATGATTGAATTCTCCATTCGTTCTGAGTGAGAGATTGAGCGTGCACACACACACACACACACACACACACACACACACACGCACGCACACACACACACACACACACAAACACACACATGCAAAACTCTTCACTAAAGGTATTTTTTACCTCTCTGAATGGTGGAAAGACTAAGACAACAGCAACAAACTAATATTCAGCCAAAAACATGGACACATTCTGTGACCATCAGGTCTGGACCTCCGTTTCTATTAAAGCCTTTATGGTTTATCTAAAATGCTAGGATACTGTGATGAGCTCAGGGATATTGCATGCAGAGAAGGAGGAAGTGTATCCCCAGTCTCAATGTGTATCTGTAGATTCCATTCAGTGAAACATCTGCCAGTCATCTGCCAGAAATGTCCTGGATCATAACGAAGCCCATTTGATAGCTTTATCCTGCACACTCAATCTACAGCTGAAGTCCTTCACATTGTTCAAATGTCATATTTTAGACATCAATGTGTTCATTAGAAATGGAAAGGCTGCCCAGAAAAATAGAAATGTGCCAATATTTACTTAAATGATGTATTTTTTCATTTATTTTTTCTTGGCACTGTCCAGTGAAGGGACTGAAGCGTCTGGTTGCGTTTCTCATTAATGTTTTCATGATTCACTGGTTCACAGAGACGTCAGACAGAGCTGAAGAGCAATAATGGGTCAGGATCAGCTTTTATGAGGAAGAGCTGGAGAAAGACGTTCACTTGGGATCAAAGATAAAAAGTGTCTCGGTCGCCGACCCTGAAACCTGGCCTCTAAATCATGCATCACCTGAGGATTGAATTCATGACCTTTTGCCACCGACATGCTCTGGAATTAAAACCAAGCCTCTTTATTGATTCCAGTGAGGGTAATTCATTTATCTAGAACAGTTTAAAGCAGCAGATTAGCCCAAGTTGTAATCATTTATAACAATTAAATAAAACACACAATTTTCCATTCAAAGGGCTTCAACTTCAACTTTTTTAATCCCACAGCTGGAAAAAAAAAGGTTGTGTAAGAAGTCACTGGTAACTGAATATGAAGAAGAAAATACTAAACTGAAAGTCACATTTTCTCATTTTTTTAGGAATAAAATGAGACAAAAGCTCCGTCCCAGAACGGTGTCGGCCCCGAATGGTGAGCCACAATGAGCCCAAACACAGCACAAGCCCGGCAGCGTCTCAGGCCCGTCTGCTGTTTGATCCAGCCACAGCATCCTCCAGGGAGGCGCTCTCCAGGCTGCTCCAGGTCCCGGAAACGGGCGCCAAACACCCCCCTTCCTCCCTGGCTGTCTCGTGTGTGCCGCACACAGAGCAGCAAGATCATTGCCGACTAAGGACTCAACCAGAATACAAGTGTGCTGTCTATCAAAACAAGACAGGGTCAGAGAGGACACCGCTGCTCTGCGTGACTGCTGCCTCGCTCCCGCCACGCGGCGCCACGAAGCATCGCTGTGAATTATGTCCAGAGAACATAAAGGTGATGGATATTGAACTGTGGCTAATCTTTACAAACAGAAGGGGTAGAGGGGAGACAAAGAGGGGAGTTGTGAGACTGTTAAAAATTCATTATATGAGGAGGGAGAGAAAAGCACAGATGGAGAGAAGGAAAGAAAGAGAGACAGAGACAAAGGCAGAAAGGAGCGGAGAGATACAAAGAGAAAAATCTCTCGGAGGAAAACATCTTTCACTCCTATCTCCCTGTTTTCAGCTAACTTTGTTGCAGTCCCACGGTGAGGGTGGAAGTCAGTGGTGCTGTTCCACAGGGAAGTGTAGCTGACAGCCCCCCCCTCAGCAAACCTGAGAGCTGTCCGCTTTCTCCCTACATGCATTCATTATCTATTGTAGCGCGGGAGTAAAAAAACAGGATGGAAGCAGCCATCTCGGCTCCTTTGTACAGCCCTGGATGAAAAGAGGACACATTCAATTGACACGACGTCACAAGGTGCACGTTGTACTGTCAGAGCGTGTGTGAGGCATGACACGGCATGCGTGTCGCGCGTGTGTGCGTGTGTGTGTGCGGTGATCAGGGATCTTAACCACTGAGGAAATGGGAATGTAAGGTGTTGAATTAATTGAAGTGTTAATGTGCTGTGACGCCAGTAAAGTGCCTGAGCCTGTGCGCCCGCGTGTGCGCGTGCACGCGCAGGTGTTTTAGCTGTAAAGTGCTTTTGTTTGCTGTGAAAACTCATTAACAACGTGAGCACCTTTGTGTTTTCACCCCAGTGTGCTGCACACCAGGAGGCAAAGCATGAAGGCTAGAAGAGAGCGAGCTATAGGAAGAAAATGGCGTGGTAATGATGTGTAATAACACTGCCGGTGTGAATGGGATCAGAAACTCGAGGGTGCTGTAATCACTTTAAACAAGATGAAGCAACACAGGCGGCATGAAAAAGACAGAGTAAAGGTCAACAGGGGTGTCGTAACACATATAATCTGCTTTATAAATACAGTTTTTCTAATGTTTTACACTTGGAAAGAACCACCATCAGTGACACATAATAAATGTCCAAAAATAAATAAAGTTTCATTTTGTTGTTCAATTTGCTGCAACAAGAGAATCAAATCGATTCAAAAACCGGTGAAACTGAATTTGGTGGCTGCTTACATGCAGAATTGGGAGAAATCGGTTGAGCTGCATTAAGTGCTGCAAATATTACGAACTCCCAGTGGGAGTTAATAACGGCGCTTCCTTGCAGTTTGTTTGCTTTCCCTGTTCCATCTTCAGTGGAAAAAAGCCTCAGACAGCAAATGCACCAAACCTACGCATCAGCTAAACCCAAGGACAGAGACAGATGTGTGTGCGCCAGGTTGTGTGTTCTACACATGCTAATCTTGATGGTGTGGACAGACTGTCAGTGGTGTAAGAAGATTACAGATTATGGAGCCACAGCAGCAGATTAGCTGGTGGTGCGATCTGCACCCCTGGGTGCACTCCCCCCCTCTGTCACGGCCCCTTCTCTCCATGGCTACACGTGTGTGTATTTATGCGCGTGTGTGCGTATGTGTTTACATCTGTACACGTGTGACGTCCCGGCTTGAGGATTTCATCCGCATCGCGCAGCAGAAGCCCTCGACCCCACAACTTTAATCCGAAGTTTCGGAGGGACGGATAAATTATGGGCTGTTGGTGAGAACATGGCGTCACCCATGTGGCCGTTTCCCTGGTTCTGAAGAGGAAAACATGCTGCAAACTTTTCTCTTTCAGGCTACCAGGAGTCGGTTACCATCGGTTATCATGAGGCGTCCGCTCAAAACATTTCTCACTGCCCCCCCCCCTCCCCAGGATAGGGTCAAAACTCCTAACAATTCAAACTGGAACCATGACTGGAACTGACAACAGTTCTGAGCCATTTACACAGTGCGTGCGATGAATGCTGCCCCCCCCAGGAAAGAAAAGCCATACTGTACATACAGGCTTGCAGTGAACTGTAGAGACATTCTTGATGCCAATTATATCTGAAAGAATGTCAGACACACATGCACACACATCATGTAGATCGATGGGAAGGGCACTCGGCCAAATCCAGTCAATTCCGCCTCCATCTTTTCCCTGTGATAGCAGAAGCCCCGATAAGCTCAAACAAGTTATTAATGTGACAGCGTCTGCCTTTCTCCGCTGATATTTTCGCCACAAATGAATTTTTAAATGCCGCACAGCAGCTGCTGCTGGGGACATCCCCGGTTCAATCAGGATTCAGAGCCACGGCGAAATGCGAGGTGTCTTCCTTGAAAAGTAAAATGCTGTGATTGTCTTTGTCCCCAGGGGGCCTCCAAAATGTCCCTTCACTCGCCCGGACAGATGTGTGCGGAATATGAAACATGTCTTTGCGCTCTAGCAATGGGGAATCCTCCAATCACATGGAGCAGCTGTTGGGCCACAGCGTAGTTCAGGAAATTTACTGATATTTGACTGTTTTTCAGGAGTGACGTTGAGGGTCAGGGCGTCAGAAACCGACGGAACAGGTGAACATTTCTTCACTACGTGAGACGAGCCGGGACCAGGCTCTGCAGCGGAACCTGTGATGTCGCCAGCGCTCGAATCTGGAACACATGCATAATATATGCAAAGTGATGAACAAGTGAAAAGGGGGGGAAAGGCAATTTTACAAGGATTTGCATTGGGGTGTTCACAATATGAGGAGAGCCATTCGTTGCTGTTAAACTCATTAATGAAAGACAGAAGTTCATCTGTTAACCTTCGACTATCTCATCAGCTAAATTATAGAGTTGCATCAAGCATATAAAAAGTAATAAACGTAATAACCTCATAGTCCTTTGCTGCTTAAGCTTCGCTCCAAGTTTAATTAAAATGCACTGCAGACGGTCCAGAGAAGTAAGACCTGCTGTTGGGAAGGGAGGAAAATCGACTGCAAAAGACAGACGGAACAAAAAAGAAAGGATGAGGCTGCAGATGCAGCAGATGAATGAAGGCCGAGAGCGGCTGAAAAGACTCTTCAAATCTTTTCATTCAGCGGGAACACAAAAATGTTTCCATGAGGCCCCCGTAGTCACCTGCTGGGCCCGTGAAGGCAGTAGTAAGAGAGCTGTGCGGGAAAAAAAGAAAAGAAAAAAACACCTTCCAATCCTCAACACCGGTTTAAATTAGAGGCACGGAAACAATCATTTAATTCAAATGAAACCAGCCAGACTAGCGGCTTAATTAGAGGTCGTTCACCCCAACGTCCAACCTTTTTGCTTTAGCAAAAGCCGTTTAATAACCTCATCAGAAGGAGAAATCACGGCTCAGATGCTCGGGCCAGCCCACGTGCCTCGTGGTATTTTCAAGCAGCATAAAAGCAGAGATCGAAAGACATTTCTCTGTTTTCCCAAGAACTTTTTAAAAGCGCCTCGAAGCGAAATCATGATGTGTATTTCACAAACTCAGTGTAGGTCACAGGTGTGAAGGCCGCCTGACTGTAGGGAACAGGAGCTGCTGGGTGCTCGCTAGGCGTGGGTGATGGTATAGCCTACATATGGTAGATTAGAACCAATGCAAATGACGTCCTACTTTAAAGATTTAAACACACGCCCACACGCACGCACACACGCACACTCAGAGTCATCCAGCACAACAGTGATATGCAGGCCATGTGCCAGACAGAGAGAGAGAGAGAGAGAGAGAAGGGGGGAGTCTGCATAGCCTCATGATTAATGCGTCTTTTAGCTGCAGCAGGGTTGCCCCCCCCCTCAAAGCCAACTGGCCGCACCGAAAGTGACAAACCCCGGACCCCCGCATCAGACATGATTCCATCACGCACATAAAGCAGCCCAACTAGCAGATTCATGCCCGCGGAGGTTTGCCAAAGTAGAAACCAAAAAAGAAGAAGCAGAAGTAGAGAAGCGCCGCCCGGAGCCAGTGATCCAGCCTTGGAGGACGCCCCGCTGCACTTTCCCGAGGATCGGATCACTTCTCAGGCCAACGCGCACGCTGGATTAACCGACGCATCCCGCCCGACACTTCACACAAGCACATCGCCCCGGACCGGGAGGAAGGGGGGGGGGGGAGTGGGGGTCGTACCCTTACGCGACCCAACACGCACGCACACGCAGAAATCCCGTTGCCGCAGCAGAAGCAGCGACACATAATTGATTGCGGCGTCAGAAGCGGATCACGGTGAATCCACAGGCTCCTCTGGGCTCCACCAAAGCGCGCACGCTCTCACTCTCTCGCGCGCGCGCGCGTGGGGAAAGTACACAGCGTGAGTGACCCGCCGGGCCGACACCGCTCCCTCCAGCGGCATCACTTCGGGCGCACTTACCTTTGCACTACAGTGGAAATGAAGCCAGTTAGTTCCCATTTTGTGCAGCGGCTTTAGAATCCATTCACTGGCGCGTGTCCTGTCCGGCTCCACTCAGACATCCACGGTGTGTTTCAGCAGCGGCAGTAATCCAGTTTTCCATCCCGGGGAAAGCACCGGAGAGCCCCGTTACATGGTTTTAGCACAAGCCTCTCAAAAGTATGGCAGGCTGGTTTCAGCGCGGTTTCCCCTGCGCCCCCTCTCCTCTCTCTCCCTCTCTGAGGTTGCCTGGTTACCTCTTTCTGTAGGCTGCTTCACACCGCCGGCCGGCAGCCAATCACACGCCCGGGTTCCACTTAACCCCTCCGCTGCTGCGCTGTCCTGATTTCCTCAGCTTTCAAGGAGTTGGAGAGGAGAGGAAGGGGGTGCATGCGGAGGGAGGCGCTGCGTGACGCGTCAGGCTTTTAGAGAATTATATCACCCAAAAAAAAAAATCACAATGATGGAGAGGGGATGAGGGGAGGGAGGGAGGAAGGGGAGCTGCTGGGTTACCTCCAGGTTTAAGTCTCCCCACTTTCCAGGCTGTGAAGGAGGGCTGTGCTGGAACCCCACCGCTGCGCCTCGTCGTCGTGACGCCAGACTGGGCAGGAATCATGAATGCGCGCAAGAACCCTTTAGTCAGTCATCGATCATAGATTATGGACCGATTGCACATCTGCGGCAGAGTCCTGCCACATCCATCCATGCAGAGTGAGCAGAGTGCTTCATAAAGTTTCAGAGAACGTACAGAAGAGCAAATGAAGGCGCAAAATAGAAAAAATGGAAACAAGAATGCCACAAATCAGTTGTAATTCTCATCACTACATCAAAAAAGGACCCCTCTCTTACCCAGTACCGATGCCTGACAACATTTATAGAACACATTGTATCCATTTCTCATATATTAACCAATAAACTGGGCACTTTTCTTTAAAAGGCTGTGAAACTGTAATTAGTTACATTAAAATAGAGTCCAGGCAGCATAGAGAGAGACACGTGTGATCTTGTCCTGTCTCCACACGCTGGATTGGGGCGTTGCTTTTGCAGGTAGGCCGGGCCTTCTTGTGTGTTTCACTGTTAGCATGGTTCTCTGTAATTAATAGCTACAGATTTGTCTTCCACCTCAGGGCGCCGCCCCACTGGCCCTCCTGGAGGTGCAAATGCAGCCATTTATGTGAAATGGCGACAGAGTGGGTGCTTTATTCTGCAGCTGGGGTGAATTCGAAAGTCAGATTTGGCCCCTCTAACCAGCGCCGACCTGGCTTTTCACCCACGAGAATCATCCCATCTCTCCCCTCAGAACTGCGCCGCCTCGCCCGCCGTCCCCTCCCTCCCTCGCCTTCCTCGCGGGCTTCAGTTTAGCCACCTAAGTATAGCCGAGGTTCACCTCCTATCTGTGTGCGGAGGCCTTGGGTCTGTCTGCCTCCCACACTTCAGTATCTCTGGACCTTTTTGCCGTATCTCGCCGCGGCGGTATCTGCCTGCGCGCTCACCTTCCTCCTCCTTCCTCCTCACACAGACACCACACGTCTGTCTCAGCTTGGCTGAGCAGATAAATGCTGCTCATGTTGGCAGGAACTTCCTGCCTTCCCTCTCATGTCAGATGGAGCAGAAGCACACCTGAATAGATCTAATCTCTTACTCACCGCTAACCCGCGGCTCTTCTGTCACACGTATGGAGAAGCCAGCGTTAAACAAGTCAGCCGGCGACTAAGGCAGCCGGGCTAATTGCTGGACCACGGTCCGGCTCTGCTTTGGCAGAGCAGCTTCCTGTGATTCTCCTCTGACGGCCAGTTCTTCTCAGGACATAAAGTATAAGCCCGATTAAAAGCTTAAGCTACATGTAACATGAGCAAGAGTCAGATTGAACACAGCGAAACACGTCCATGTGACCCAGGGAATGGCTGCTCACAGAGGAAGCCAACTCCCAGCTCAAGCCAGAGGAAGACAATAGTTGTGATTACAGTCTCATTGTTTTCATCTTTCCGAATGAAACGACCTTGATTTAACCCTTCAGATTAGAGTGATTTCCTAAAATCCCCAAACAACATGTTTCAGAAGGTCAATGTGAGCTTTTCAGCGCCAGGAACGATAGCTTCTTCTTCTTCTTCTGCCCTGGCTTGAACCTGAGATTCCATTTAGTTTTTCTTATTGGTTTATAAACTGGACTGTATTTCCTTGGCTCCTTTACTCAACAAAAATAAGTGTTTATTGTGATGCTGAGGGTATATTTTAACTCAAGGATTAATGAAAAAAGAAGATTTTGGAGTTTGCACAATGACCTGATAAAATATACAAATCTAGCCGCATCTTTTTTGGCATCACCCTACATCATGTTTGTACAATAATATAACATATAAGGTCACATTTTAGATTATATGTGAGCTCATTTTCAATCGCTATCAATAAAAGATGACACATAACACACATTTACAAGAGCCAATGCCAGAATTGGAAGCACAATTGAGTTCCTTTATTCACAAATCTGCCCTTCATTGCAAATCTGCATTTTATATGCTGGAGCATATTTGTAACCCTGATTGCACCCACGCTAGTAGCCTTTTATTCTTTTACCATCTTTGCACCTTTTCCCAATCTAAATCTGCCCTTTTTATTACAATATCAGAGCTGCTCTTTATGGTATCTGGGTGGAAACATATATCCAGCATAGATGATCCTCTGCGTACACTATCAGATATCATTTACTTTGGTCACATGCTACTGACAACAGACACTGGTCGACGTTGATAAATGACAGTCTCCTCTGAAGAGACGTCAATATGTCTGGAGGTGAATTTAGGACCTAGACATCTAAACTGGAACGAGATTAGCTCTGACCCAAATGCACAAACAAGTCACAGTGACCCCTTTCACCTACGAGCTCCAGCAATGCCTGTAGGAAATACCAGGGCTGTATGTATAGATGCTCTGCAGACAGTGAACAAGGAGCGAGACAGAGAGCCAGACAGAGAGAGAGAGAGCGGATGGAGTGGTAGTAGAATATTTACAAAGCGGGATATCACAGCATAGCTGCAGCTATCAAAGCGCCGCTTTTCAATGACTCAGATGTATCAGGGTGGTTCAAGCGCTTGACAGATATGAGGCGACTAAAAGAGCATGTGAAGATGAGGGGAGATGGGCTACCAGAGTGAAAGTGGATCAGAAAACTATTTGTGCACATATATTTATGGTGTTTTGGGTTGAGTTTTGACAGTCTGGCTGTTTGTACGGCGCCGTTATATGATAATAAAGTCAGGCAGAGACAGAAATAGAGTGGGAGATTCTCAGGGGTGATCATAATAAAACAAGGTGACAGGTTGACTTGTAGGTGCCTGGTTATTGTGTGTGTGTGTGTGTGTGTGTGTGTGTGTGTGTGTGTGTGTGTGTGTGTGTGTGTGTGTGTGTGGGTGCGTGTGTGCGTGTGTGTGTCTCCATATCTGCGCATGTATGAATGTTGTTAATGAAATCTGACGGGTCTTCCCACAGGCAAAAGCCCTCAAAGTTACACATCCTGATGAAAGCATCAACACGGGTGACACATCAGTATCTTTGTTCCTTTTTCCCCTTGTGGAACACACACACACAAACACACACACACACACACACACACACACACACACACACACACACACACACACACACACACACACTCACACAGGTTTCCCTCCGAGCAGAGAATAAAGGTGTAATTTAATCCCATTTGTGTGAAAGTCACTCCGAGCCTTGTTCTTGTCAGCGCAGTCATTCCGCACAGTTCACGTGTGCAGCTTCACGTTGGCTTTTAATGAACCAAGTTCTACTGAGGTCCACCTTGATAACAGTGAAACGGTCCCAAAATATACAATGTGATAGTTTTGTGACTGACAAGACACCATAAATAAAATTCCCAAGTATTCTATGGAGGTGAGGATAAAAAATAAATAACAGGAATGTAAACTGAGAAATAATTAGAGCAGGTTATTAGCAGAAGAGAATAAATACGGGGAATTGCTGATGACATTAGCGGCATCATAATTACTTATTTGGCAAAGAAGCTTTAGTCGTTTATCTGTGAGAAAAAGAACTGTAGCAACAAAAGTGCACCTATCAGAGGACAAATGCGCACTGGATTAATATTTAATTTACTGGCCAAACAAGGAGCTCCCCATAATATTAAATATTTTGGTGTGGTTTATTCAAGACAAGACAAGAAAAACTCATCAACGCTGCCCATGTGATGCGTCTGTATCATTGTGCTGTTGTCGGGAGTGCACCTAACCCGCTGGATTTACGTCAGTAGTCTATAGAATGTTTGGGATCCCATGACTAGTAGCTCCGCCCCCTTTCGGAGACCACCTGGGGGTTCCAATTAGTTTTAAATGCCATGTGCCAAGAAAGTTTGCATTTAACTGCACTCGTAGTTATGTTTTGTGCACATTAAACCATTTCTAATCTCTAATCTTTCTAATCACTGAATGGAAACGATGAAAAGCTGAGTCGCCCGCGGAAACCTTTTTGCCAAGGATGAGAAGCGCCGCCGATTGTCAGGTCGGTTTAAGGTATCACATCGACCTCAGCATCTGTCCCCTGTAGAGCAGCTTGGGCGTAAAGCTTCTTCATTGGATGGAAGATCCTAAGATCTAAATTTTTCATGCCGACAGCCCAGAATGAGCTGACTGACGTGTGTCAGGGGTGGAACAACAACAGGATATTGTGTTCTGTGAGAGGCTTGGTTATGCTACTGTATATTCCCTCTGATGCCCTCCTGCTCCGCTGAACTGAAACCTCTGGTAGTTACCCTGCGCAACCTTTGTAAACTCCCAGAAAGGGTGGCAGTGGGGGCGGGGGGGTGGGGGGTTGTGCTGGCAGGAGGAATGAGAGAGAAAAGAGGGCAGGGGAGCTGGAATGAGTCAAACTGGCACAGTTAGAGTGGATTCACAACATTGTGAATAATACAAGACCGACGCTTTCTCATGGATGCTGTTCATTCATTTTTAAGCGCTTCCGTTACGCAGTAGTACTCCGGCCCCCCCCTCCTACAGGGTTCAGAAGGGTGCAGCTGACTGCTGACTGCTGACTGCTGACTGCAATAGGTGTGCTAAGCTCACATTTCTAACGGCCAAGTCCTGTCACGTTTTCATGTCGGAAAGAGGGTCCCGATTTTCCTTCTATGTGGCGTTCAGGTCCTAAAACTGCTGAGAGGTCGTGGAGAAACCACAGTTTCACAGAGAGGTGGGTCACAGCCACAGCCCGAGACATCTGTTTGTCTATAAACTATATTCAGGTTCTTTAGAGATAACAGTCTGTATGCGGACCAAACAGTGGCAGGGAGGGAGCTTGCTCTTGTGGAGATGGAGTAAACCTTTATTTTATTCAGACACAGACAATGGCCCATGCTGATATTTAAATATTCCAACTCTAACTTAAAATCCATGGAGCCACAGTCCCAAACTATCTCCATCTGTAGATCCTTTGCCTGTGGGCTGGTGAATTTGTGAAGTCTCTTAAATCACGTTCTTCCCCTTCCAGCTTGATGTAAATCGCTCATTTGTGATCATAGATCCCCTGAAAGGGGAGGCACGTCTCAGTTGCTGTAATTGTGTTGCTTTAATCAGGTTTAAACACAGCAATACTTTTAAATGGTGCACACACGGTGTCTTTGTTTCCTTTCATATTAAATAAACATCTCCCCCTTATTATTTTAGGTATGAACGTGTTTTACTGAAGCAAACTGAAGCAAACTCATACTGAATGGAAGCGTGACCTGAAGGGTGACAGTCGTGATGGGCTTGACCATCCAGCCACCTGTTACAGCCCAGCACAGATTCCAGAACACCCAAAGAAACGGCAGAATCTCCTTTTTCTGTCTGAAAACTCCAACTGAAACTTTAATACATGTGTGCACAAGACTGAATCTATTCATTTGAACTAATCAAAGTTTAACATTTGTAGATATGGAGTTAAACTCCCTCAGACCCAGAGTGGGCTGGTGTGTGCTAAACCAGCCCGTATTTCCAAAATGGTATATTCTGCCGTGCTGGCTCGTGTTCACCACCTCAGTTCTACCAGGGTAATAAGTCAACTAGGAAAAAGATGTTGGATGGTTCAACTTAAAGGATCCCGTCAAGCTAACTTACCTAAACATGGAAACATGCTAACTGTGTCTGAATGCCTCAAACTAACAGCCTAAACTAACAGTCAAAGACACACAGACAGACTGACAATGGGGGGAAAAAGGTGTGTTTTCTGTGCCTGTCTGCGTGCTCAGGTTGCTGGGTGAGGGCTGCCTGCGGCTAGCTGTTCACCTCAATGCGTATAAATAGAAAAATAGAGAGCATCATGAGTCTCGGTGGGGATGGAACAATTGTTCTGATTTTATTTCTTAAGTGAGCAGCAAAGAGCCCATTCAACTAAACAGTCAATTCCCACAACAATATAACGTTATAATGGCAGATTGAGATTTGAAATTTTCGGACATCTTTATGTTGCTATTATGAAGCCAAGATGACCCGTATTTGGGTACCGGCATTAACCATGGTAACATCTTTCTTAGTAACTTCCTAACTGTGTATGTCAACAATGTATCCGTATGCTTTTAGGTCAATTCAACATGCTCAGCATGCTCTGGGATCTTTCCTGACTGTCAGCCTTTGTGCAAAACCAACAGTGAGGGATGGTTCCTGGAGACTGCTTAAAAAATGGTAATGAGTTTTGAGAATGGGATAAATACCTTGATCACACCACACCTGGTGTCCATATCACTGATCCCCAAAGAAGCAGAATCGTAATATGGACCTGGGGAAAAACAGGGAGGGGGGAGAAGCATAGCATTAAGAAAAAGCACTTGTCAGGTAGCCCATTAGAGAACCATTACAATACCAATCTCTGCTCCCATCTTGTGTGTGTGTGTGTGTGTGTGTGTGTGTGTGTGTGTATGTGTGTGTTTGAGGTTTTGTGTGACATTAGCATCGCAGTCACAGGTAATGATCTCATCATCCTGCTGGTGACTAGCCATACAAAAAGAATCACACAGACACACACACACACACACAGACACACACACACACACACGCACACACACACACACACACACACACACCACACACACACACACACACAGTCTGAGGACGCTAATGTGACTGTGCTCCGGTAACAACCTTCCCTCTATGTGGATAGAGTCAGTTTGCAATCTGCCTCTCACACACAGAAAACGCACGAGGCCTGAGCGAAGAGGGAGAGACAGACGGAGGGAAATGAAGGTATCTAATTGCAGACGTCGCGGCAGCGAACAGCCACGTCTCGTCCTTCTACGCTGCACAGAACGCAGTAGGAGAAGGTAGAGCTGCAGACATAATGTATGGCTCAGCATAAGCTCATTAACAGCAGGGGGACTGTGACTGACAGATAAGGGGAGATGTAGAGGAGCATAATGGGAAGGGTGGAAATGGGTCAGAAGGTTTGGGTGACTTGACTGGCCTCTAATTAACTTCTCCATCAGTCCTACAAGTTGTACTTTGCATTCCCTCCACAAACGTGCTACTGCAGAGCTGACTGGGCTAGATGTGTAAGGTAATAACAAAACCACACAGAATCCCTCCGTTTCCACACGTCTTGGTGGGAGTGGCGAGCAGTTTATTCACTGAAGGTGGAAGATGGTCATCAGACCGACTGGCACCAGTTCAAGTCACCTGTGTGCACGTCTGCGTGTCAGCGCTACTGCCGGAAGATGACAAAATCTGTGTGTGTCACAGAATTAGTGTTACCGCATAATCTTTATAATTAGAGCAGAAAAGTGCGTGTGCATGCATGCATGCATGTTTTAGTGTAAAATCCTAAAAGCCCGAATCAGCCTGAATAGCTGTATTACAAACAATTAATACACCATGACAGGGGAACAGGCTTATTAACTGGTCCCATTAAAGCATTAATAACATATAAAAGGCGTGTACCGCAGCTCTTTGGTATTATACAAGCCTATGCTTTTCTTCTCTCCAGAGGGGGGGGGAGTTAAATATGTTCTGCAAACACTGCAATGAATCTTTAGTGAGGTTCATAAATGAAAACATCATGAACGTGGTAACAGAGCCGGAGGTTCTGCTAAGATGCACAGCAGCACAGGCTCCGCTGAGCGGTCGGTGCCGCTGCCTCCTCCTCTCGGTCACCCCATCTCCTTCCTTTTATCTCTTTAAATCCCGTTCTATTTCCTTTGCAAGCGCATGACTGTCCCATTAGCATTAGGAAGCGCTCTCCAGCTGTAAATGTGCTTTATAAATAAACCTTAACCTCCACCTGAACTAATGAACGTAGTGCGGATGCAGCCGGCGAGGAGCTGCGGCTTCTTTCAGGCCTCTCTCCACCTGCCAGCCAGGATGTGACGCTGCCCTCGTTCTCTCGCAATCACAGGAGACAATGTGGGAAGTTGGCGTATCATCTGTGCATTCACACAATATGGAATCAATTCATCTTCGCATGGAATGCTGTCAGGGATGTCGTCTCTTATGCTTATCGTGCTGTGAGCATCCATGGCAGGAAATGAACAGCAGCCAGTGACAGCTCAGCGTATGTTCTATATGCATTATTGTATACTCCATTTATCTAATCTGTGCTGTCGTGAATGCCACGTTCCTGCGAATACGACTGAGTCTTTGGGAGAAAAAGGAATAAAGGCCAACTAGGTCGTTTCTTTGTGGAAGATTGCAGAGGAAATGGATCTGAATCGTCTCAAAAGGTATCATTACGTTTTGCTCAGTAAAGAGTTTGATGAAAAAGCCCGTGACAAGAAAATAAGCAAATGAACCCATAAAGCTCTGATTTGACCTTCGTTCTTAACACAGACCCCCTGTGGGATCAGATGAATTTCATCCCAACCTCCCAAAATCATACTGATAAAGAAAAAAGGAGTGGAAACTCTCTCTCTCTCTCTCTCTCTCTCTGTCTCTCTCTCTCTCTCTCTCTCTCTCTCTGCTGCCTGTATCGCTCCATCTCTCATGCTTGATGGCCACCCTGCACGCTCCTAATAACCCATGATGAGTCCTCCACACTTGAGCACCCTCCCATCAGACACCTACTGGGACACACACACACACACATGCGCGCGTGCACACAATGTCCACCATCACCTGGGTCGATCACAGAGAGGAACCAGATAACCAAATTAGCCAATATGGCTGGATCTTAACAGACTTTTAACCATAAAATCAGGGGAAAATGAATCTAATAATGAAAGTCGGCACCGGAGATATGAGGAAATAGGACAAACCTGGAATAAGAGGGATGCCTTCTGCACTGTTTTAGGCTGTTCAACTAGAGGTGGATAATTCAACATGAGGAATGGAGGGAGCAACGGAGCCAGTAAGAATGGAATAGAGTGATGGAGGTAAGACAGATCTGAGAGAGAGAGAGAGGCATAAAGGAGAGGTGGCCAGAGGGAGGAAGGGAGGTGGAGACACAGGCCCATGCTGGTAGCATACTGATGTTGCTGTAAGACATGCAGTCAGCGTGGCCTCTACAGAGCAACCAAGCATGTGCCGCAGAAGGCTGCGCTGCCTCCTAATTGTGTGTGTGTGTGCGTGCTCGTGTGCCCTTTTCACTGCACATGTGTTTTTGGATAATTATGTCATGTGAAAATAATGCAACAGGCGAAAATGTGATTATAAAAGAGCGCGTGCGCGCTGCCGGTTCCTGGCGTTGTGGTGGGTGCGTGCACATGCGGGGATGTGTGTTTCTGTGTGAGCAGTGCGCTGCAGTGGCAGATTCATTATGCTGTGTATGTCTTCTCCTGCAAAGCCTCTGTTATCACAACACAGAGCGCCGCCAGCTCCTGCGCTAGCTCTGCTACCGTACCTCAGTCCCAGGGGGGCTCGTATGGGATGCTGGGCCCCGCAAGGACGCTAGAGCAGCGCTCCACCAGGAGGCGGCTGAAATTCAACTCGTGACCTCCTGCTGATCAACATAGGAAAATAAAGCGTCCTTTCATATCTGGATTCCTCCCGAATGCTAAAGCGGTGCTCCAGCAGATTCAATTTATGCCAAACCAAAGTAGGAAAGCATCCACAAATGTTTTTCTCTCTGCTGTCAAAGCCATGAATTGTCTCCTATATGAGACACGCTCCTGACTGGAGAGTACAGACGGCCTGTGTGATCTCTTCCACTGCTGCTGCTCTATTTGACTCTTCCCAGAAAGCAGCAGGGGGTCTGCTAGTCTTTTGTGTATCATCCTCTCACTCATCTATCTTTACTCATCCTTCAGTAGATCCTGAAATCTATCAAACTCATTAGCAGAGATTAAAACAGCTTGTGGAGGGGTGAGAAAAGTGTATTTTCCTCAGGCCCTGGGAAACTGGGAACAAAATAAAAAGTGAACAATAAAATGCTCCGCAACGCTCTTTCATTTGGTCTAATGAAAGAATGAGAAGAGCCGCCGCTCTGTCTCCCACTGCTCCGCCACAACGTGATTACCGTCTGATGATGATGGCACTACATCCTGACATCTAATTGAAATAATTGTGTGTAATCACTTTAAAAGACTGGCAGGAGACATGCCAGCATTGAGGAGTAGTAAAAAAAAAAAAAAGGCAATGGCATTTTAATTGAATCTTCCCAGATGCATCCGATGCCATCGCACACAAGTTTCGAACCATAAGGAGACAAACGGAGGCGGAACAGCGGCACAGTTCAATTGAGAGATGAATAGCTGGGTAATGGGTTTAGGGGCTGTGAAAGAGAGCTGGCTTTAGCTGGATATGCTCCAACCATTCTCTCACACTTGCACACTTTATCCCACATAATCTCTCAGAAATCTTTGGAGTACCTCACTATATCCAGGCTGATTTCTTTCCCCGAAACACTCCTTTAATACAGTGTTTCACATAAACACCCCAGGTGAGGGTTTCCAACCATTACGGCTGATGCTAACATATCTGCAGCATCACTTGGGAGTTTTGTTGGGGCAGTTAGCTAAATACTCCGAGGTGTGATGTGCCGGCACCACACACCGTCTCCTCGACACTTGTCATTGATGCAAAATCAAGGAAAAATACCAAAACATTCCATTATAGAAAAAAACTGGTGGAAACCGCATGGTTTTGCTAATTCCTTATGTCTTCTCTCACAACATTGCTGTGTCCAGCTCCTCTGCAGAGACCCTGTCCCTTCGCTCCACGGGTCCACTCTGTGGGTTCCTGAAGATCCATATCGCAGATAGAACCCGGGCTGGGGAGAGCCTGTCTGCAGCCATTTCCCTACTCTTTAATCTCAGCGGCCGACTGGAGAGAACAGCGCTGCACATTCCATTAATGTAAAGTGGGGCTTGAAGGCCGGTAATTTATTGGCTCTGCAGGCTCGCCTCCCCTCATCTCACTCATACTGGCTCCCAGCCACCAAATACTCCCCCTGATACCTGCTGACATGCAGCACCCTGCACTCAGCGTTTTACGCTATTTTGCTTCCTGTATCCTTTTACCTCCGCCTGCCTCTGCACTTAACCTCTCTTTGCTCGCTGCTGTCGCTCACCTCGCTGCGTTTCTCTCTTTGAGTCGTCTCCTTGCTGCTGGTGACGTTTCTCAAATGCGTCCGCATGCAAATGTTTTCCGTAGGACCGAATTTTAAACTAAAAACACTGCGCGCGGTGCTGCTGTGATGGAAGAGGACAGCCGCTTCCCGAGCCTCCAGTAATTTAACGGTTTGACTGTTAACACACTCGCAGAGACAGAGAGCAAAACACCAACTCTGCTGCCAAAGAAGCACAAAACGCTGCTTTTCTTTCCATTTAGATGCCCATAAATGAGCTCCCACACATCTCCACTTACCTTCTCTTATTCTGGACTTCTTACTGACCCGCGGTTGCCACGACAGCAGACGCTGGGTTAAGCCAGGGCTAGAGGCATGTTCTTGCTGGAGAGCACCTCAGGATATTCTATCGAAAAAGATTTTACTGTTACCGGAGCGTGTGAGTGAGGTGCTGAAGGTCTAAAGAGAGAATTTTCCAGGTCTGAAGTGTTTTTCCCATCTTCCTTTCATCATCAAGAATGTTATGTCTTTAACAAAGCTGTCAGGTAATTAACATTCTTCGCCTCATTCTTCTAGATTGTGTAAAACCAGGTACTCAGAATGTGAAGGCGTCTGTCTCTTTATTAGTTTGTGTTGCTCCCGAGGCCTGTGTGTTTGCTATGAGTTGGTAAATATAATCTGATTGCCATGACAACATTTAGTGAGTGAGTGAAGAACATCAACAATATTACAAAATCAACTTAGCGCTGGTTCGAATTAGGTCGTACTCGTCACATTGACAACAAGGATATCTGTCGTTTTATCCGTCTGTCCGTCCTTCCGTGCCCCCCTGCCCCCCCCCCCCCCCCCCCCACAGACGTTCCCACCAAATCCCCGGGGGACTGTTAATTTACAAAACTATCCAGTAAGCACTAATTACAGAACTATCAAGTAAGCAAGCATTGCAATATGCATGAGCTGATTAGACTATGTGGTCAGAGAGGAGCTGGCTCTGGTGGAGAAGTTGCCCTTACTTATTCATACCAAGAGCTAGACATCTCTAAATTATTTAGATTTGCTACGTGTGTGTGTGTGTGTGTGTGTGTGTGTGTGTGTTTCCGTAAAGCGAGTGGGGGAGTCATAATAAGGTTGTGTGTGCCCAGTCTCAGCAGGGATCCACTTTGGTGGGGGTCACTGGCCATGCTGAAATAACATTATTCTGTTGCCGTTTTGGGCTCCACGTGCAGCTCTGTGAATCCATCAGGGAGGGAGGTTTATATCCATTTAGGGAACACGCCCTTAGGGACATATTGTGGACACAAATGCCAGACCGATATTAAGATAAAAGGCTACAGGACAGCATTTCTGATCATTCTCATGTCCCAGGAGCAGCCTGTCTCCTCTCCACCTCAGGGTCCAGGATGAAAATAAGCCTTTCTTCATGGTGATTGCATTGTTGGACCCACTGCGGGGGTCCTGAGAGAGGTGGCTGCGCATATTGACGGGTTAACGTATAAAATAGGTATGCTAATTGCATTTCTGAATGCGTGTTACCACACTGTGAGCAATTTCACAGCACACAGCCATGTTTTAAGCTGTGAATAATGACCACTTCAGCTCCTGCATGGATATGTAAGCAGCCGACTGCTGACAGACAGGGTTAGTGGGCGTTTAGAGTGAGGGGAGCAAAGAGTGATAAAGAGTGGGGAGAGGCGGTGGAGGGAGGGAGGGAGCGAGCGACAGAAGGGGAAAGACAGATCGAATGTATGGCGCTTACTGCATAATTACTCACAACGCTCTCACCAATCTCAATCCTGGAGTGATATTCAGCTGAATTCTTCTAAAAAAAACCCTACTTTTTCTGTAGAAAAGCTGCAGTATTTCCACTACAGCCTACGCAGAATTCAGATTTGCTTTTTCTTACGCTGCAACTGAATGTTGCCACCAGATTAAGATTACAGATGATCTCCACATTTACTACAAATTACTGTAGATCCACTGGTAGTGCTAATCCTGAGTGAAGGGCATTATATAAAGAGATATAGGTTTTTCGTCACTGGCTGCATGTAAATATTCAGCCAAACAGCAATTTATTTATTGTTGATTAAGACAGTTTGTTTTGTGTGCTGTGGCGAGGTCAGGGGCGACAGATTCATTTTCCTTTATTGGGAAATGGGGTGTGTTGGTGGAGGCAGAAGCAGGAGGATGGATGAAGCTAATGCAGAGGAGCTGACCTTTGAACCTCATCTGCTGGGACTGCAGCTGGCTCTTCTCCACGGCAATCTGTACGGAGAGATGGAGGCCGTATCTCCGCCTGCTATGTCACCCTGGCAGGGGCGTTCTCCTGCCACGGTCTGGATACTTTACATATCTCCTGCAAATCTCCCACAAACCCTCCTGAGAACACCGCGCTAATGAGGAACATATACCGGGAGCCCTAAAACACCTCTGACAGCCGTTCCATCCATCTCTCCCGTTCTGCTCATTCATCCTCCGTTTCGCCATCCCCCTCTTCCTTCCCCCATGCTGCTGGGGCTTTTCTTGTTTTAGTCCCTTTTCCACTGTTTCCTCATTGGAATCTGCAGTGACTTGCACCTGGAGAAATACGTCTGTGCATGATAATAGAGTACCCTGAAGTCCTCATGGGCAGACTTACCCAAAGGTAGGAACAGATTTAGCTCATTATGCAGGACAGATGATTTGTCTCTGGCTATTTGGTAGAACAGCAAAAGGAAATGCTTGATATGTGGAATTACTGCCAGAGTGCTATTAGAGGAAGCTGTGTCACTGCACTTACAAACACTTAGACAGTGTAAACAGGCTAATGTTAATGAAAAGGGGCAGACCGACTTCTTATGGCTACCATCTAGCATTTAGCCTAGCTCTGAGGTAACAGCTGCTGTCATGGGAATGCTAATGAAGCTAAGGAAAATAAAGCTTGGTTAATGAGAGCGCAGAGATAAGAGAGCAAAGGCGAGGACACACATGTACACACACGCGGGCGCACACCTCGTAGACAAGCAGACAGCCTCTTCTCCTTCGGCACTAATTAGACGGGAAGGACTATATGTGGAGGAAGAGCTAACTAACCGTCCACATCAATACCGCGTTGTGTGAGCCTGTCTCGGCCATTGGCCTTAAAGGCACATGGGGAGGAGGGGAGGAAGAAGGGGTGAGACAAATTAGAGAGAGGCCAAGTCATGGAGGGCAAAGATGAATGACATTATAGAGGCGAGAAGGAATTCACACAAACAGAGTCCCACATTTGACAAGTAAGAGACAATATGAATTTTACTGGGCAGGAAGGGATGAAAGCGGCACCTTTTGGGGGTTTCTTTGGCGGCATTGGCGCGCTCAAGCATCAACACAAACATTCTCTATGTAGAATATTGAATCGAAATGCCGATTGGAGCTAAGAAAGTGCTGCATCTTACAGCTACAAGTCTACATTTTGTTCTAGTTTTGTTTTTCTTAGGCTGAATCTGGGAAAAAAGTATTTAAAGATTTTGTCAATTTATTTGGCAAATGAAAAAAAAAATTGGGTAAAGCAACAATTGCCTAAAAATGTGAAAAATGTAGCTGATGTCAAGCAGACTGTTGGGATCCGTGTCTGACAGTGGGACAATGGAGGCCAGAAAGCTCTATGGAAAGGTTTTCCTGCTCAAGTCACATCACGGCAACAGAAAAATGCTCCTCGTAGCGCTAAGACGCTGTTACTATGACCTATAGATCATGCACAGCTCAAGCCGACAGAGAAGTTGTTGCTTGATTTGAATGGAGCTGTTGATGTCAAATCCCACTACAACCACAGTTTATTCACAAGAAACAAAGACTAAAATGTCAGCGCCTGGACCCATGAGGCTGATACACACACACACACACACACACACACACACACACACACGCTCACACACACTCTGTGCTTTGGTTACCCTCAAATACTTGATGGTGTCCTGCTAGATTGCTGGGTAACCATGGTTGATCTCAGCCAGACTGGACCCTGATGTTCCAGTTATACCCACCCTGCCCCCCCCCCCACCCTGCATCTCCCTTTGCTCTCTGGATCTGGGAATGCTCACCACCAGGCTCTCCCCCTCCCTGTGCCTGACCTGATATTGCTGCCACTCCTCTTCCAGAGGCCTGAGGCCAGAGCTGAACTTCAACTGGGTTAAGATCGGAACGAGGAAAAACAGACGCGCCACAACTCTGACACTCTGAGACGCTGCGGAGCGACCGCCGCCCCATTCCTCCCACATCTGAACCTCACATCCCAGCCTTCCATTTTCCTCCCGTCACTTCTGCCCCCCCCCAACTCGCTTGCAATCTATGGTCCTTTTTATCTGTCTCCTGCTCTCCGCCTCTCCCCCTCTCCCCCACTCCTGCACTCTATCTCTCTCATTCTCAATTTCTCAGTCTCTCTTGTACAATCAATCAGTTCTGAATTACTCATTTGCTTCTCCTCTCAGTGCTGCATTCTCGCGCTGCCATCGAGAAGGCTGTTAATTTTCTCACCCCCCACCCCCCCACCCCGCTCTCTCTTTCTCTATACTCTGCTTGATAGAATCAGATGCTATTTGTATATTAAGGGGCCACTGGGATATTTAATAAAGGGCCTTTGATAACTGTGTGTGTGTCTGTGTGTGTGTCTGTCTGTGTGTGTGTCCGTGTGTCTGTGTGTGTGTGTGTCTGTGTTTCTTTTGGACAAGGCTGCTGAATACCCTTCTATTCTGCACCTTGATGAGGAAATTAACATGTCCGATGTGGTGGCTGATGAGGAGACATTTCGACGCCGACGCTGAACATCGCAGTTAATTTTCTATTTAGCCACAGTAACCCTAACCAACTCTAATTGATTAGGTGATCAAAAGTAATTGGTATTAGGCCACAGCTATGGATTCATTTGTCTTTTATGAATACTAATTGACCCCAGACTGCCCCTGAGCCCACGCCTCCTCCCATCTCCCCTTTCTCTGTGTGTGTGTGTGTGCGTGTGTGTGTGTGTGTGTGTGGTGTAATAAATATTTGGAGGAAAACTGGAGCAGGGAAAACTGCTGATCTTAAGGAATGAACGCATTCTGAATATCAATAGTTCAGCGGACGATTTAGGCAGGTGTTTCTATGGTTCTGTTGGAAAGAAAGTGTTGAAAATAAAATAAAACACATATAGAACTCAAGTGGAGACTTTTCCTCATTAGGGGTCGTTATCTAATCAGCAGTTACTGTTACTGTACTAACTCTTAATGTCTCTTGATGAGCCAGTTATTGATCAGTGATAACTAGAAACATTGATCAGATATGATCAGAAACTGCTCACTGTTGCTACTTGTTTTGATTTTTTGCCACTGAACACAGGTCAGACTTCTCTAGAGAAGGCAAAGCAGAGTCATAATAGCTGTTTACTTCTTCCCCTTGATGGCAGAAACACAAAAATGCTCTCCTGTGGTAATGTACGCACCGGAGCCCTTCAGAAAATGAGGTTATAAGGATGCCATGGCAACCAGTCTGTAAAATGATTGGCCAAAAGAAACAATGTGCAGAGCGATATTCGCTGACATAAATCCTAAACTTAACCGTCTTATAAGGCCCAAAACCTGATTGTAAAGCTTGTTTAATCTTAAAGTCATCATTTGGAAATGTAACGATACGTTTGGACTGTAAATGTCATATAATAGATGGAAAAATCCAACCTGGACCCAGGTAAGATGCTGCTGTACATCACACAGAACAAAACCAACACAGAACAGGAAGGAACAGGCTGTTTATGTCTTTATTTGTATTTTTTTTTTAACTCACCCCAGATATCCAATTAAAAAATATGCAGATGCTCGCAGTTTGGAGACTATCAAATTCAAGTTAAACGAATAAAGCGCATCTTAACTGCGTTTCAATTACGGCCGCTCTGCGCAGTTTTCAAGTGCTGTGATTTATTTAATCCGTCTGAATCGCACATCTAACATAAGGTTCATTTTTGACAAAACAACTCTTTTGAGTCCAGCAGCACACAAAATGAAACAGCAACGTTATTATTTATGATTCAATCATCCCCTCCCAGACAGCCTGATGGAAAAAACTAACAGGAAAATTATTAGTGGCACAAACAGTTCTCCGAAAACGTTGCTGCTGTCAAGACGTCTCGTTGCCGCATCAAAAGATCTTGAGATCATATCCCCGGTCCTTTCCCCACCACAGGTCCCCTGTGCCCAATTAAAACGGAGAGAAAATCAAACTGGTCATGGCTCTGAGAATGATCGATCCCACTGACCCCCTGTGAACGTGGATGTGTGGTGTCAGGCTATAAGCTGGGCTAATACATCAGCTAAAACATTTGTTGACCCCCAACATTTCCCCCCACTCCCATGTGACCAAAATATTTCAACTGTGGCTAAATTAGCAGGGTAAAAATGAGGAAACTGTCACCATGAGACATAACACCCGAGTTTATTTATTGATGATTCAATTAAAAAGTCACTTTCTGTATCTATAAATTAACCTGAAGAGAAACCGTTTGGTTCGTTTTACCCTGGTGGGACGAGGTTGAGATCTATGCAAATGAGCAGTCGTCTGATATCTGCATAGATGTAGCATAACTCCCGGAATTCACATGCATTAATTTAATTAATCATTCATACATTCACATCTGCATATTCAAATTACCTGAGCTAAAGACACCAACTGGGAATGCAGATAAGATAGAGGGATAAGTTCAAGAAAATGAGAGAGAAAACTTTAAGGAGGATTGCTTTGGATCACAATTTAATCAAATGTGCAGATTGAATTCGGGGCTCTTCGTACCTCCAGTTTCCAGTATACACCTGGATAGAGTACTTTCCTTCATACGGTCTGGAGATTTAGCGGACATCAACGTGGATATCCCCCATTAATGTAACACAATATCTTCAAAGAAGTTACCGAAGTATCAAACTGAGATGGAGACAGTTCAAACAGAGCAACGACAGAAGGGGGAGAGCAGGTGGAGCTGAGTGAAGGTCCGAAAAACGTCCTGATGCTTCACTCGACAGGAGTTCTGCCCAACCAGGAAATGGAGGATGATGATTACATTCCCGTCTGACCAGGCGTTTAATAAAAATGCACAAAATATACCGTTTAGAGTTGCAGCAGTGGCTAGAAGCGGTGTAGCACACAAGTGGAATTGCACTTACGAGCTGCAAGTTACTTGGTTTGATGGGTTTTGCTCGAGCCCGAACGTGTTGCTGCCTTCAGAAACGTTGGCTGTAGACCGTGATGGTGTGCTGATGAAGGCTGCGAACTACAGGTAGCTCTTGTCTGGAGTGGGAATGGGGAAAGACAAGGTTGGCTGATGACCGGGTGGGCTGCTGGCTGATGAACAGGGAGGCTGGCTGTCAGAGCAAGCCTGTAATTGAAGGTGGGTGTGAGCTTCCCCCATGAATTTACAATGTTCCCTGACAGCTCCAGCACAGCTCCGACTGTCTAGAAGGAGCTAGCAGTAGCCCTCATCTGCTCCTACATTCTGGACTCCTGTATATCGCTCTATTAGCTGCTTTAAAAGGAAAACGTGTGTGAACAGGTGAGATGATGGGAGCAAATGAGAAATTCATAGACATTTTGCTAACATATATAATGTATAACTCAGGCATGGGTGTAGCTGACAGCAGGATAACAGGAATTATTTCCTCTGAAGAATGTGACCTACAACACAGACATAAGGGGGATTTCATTTCAAAGGCTTGTTCTGTTATGAAATAAAAAAAAGTCCTTCATTTTCTATTTCGATCCATAGCCGAGCGCCGTGTTTGGTAAAGTGTAGGTCTCCAGGGAGGCCGGGCCTGTGATTCGGCGGCGCTGCAGGTTGAAAGGGAACTCACGTCTGCCTCCGCCTTCAATCCAGCACATCAATACACCTGTCTTATAATATAATATATATATATATAATTCACTTTACCATTAGCTCCTCTCACTGACATTTCAAAACCACCTCCTTCTTTGTGTCGCCCTCCTCCCCTCTGTAAAGTTCTCTCTGTCTGCAGTGTTTTTATACTGACAAGGATGGCTGAGCTGCCATTCTCTCCATGTCGTTCCCTCTGCCCTTTCTAAACTCGACAGGATTGGTGGCGAGCCTTGCTGCATTACTTTTGGCTCGGGTTGGTCAGAGAACATTGACAGCAGCTGATGGAAACAGAGCTCCATACGCAGGAGAGGAAAGACTGTTGACAACGATGTGGAAACAAGCCCTCCACTGACTCCTCCCTAGACATGATGGAAACCTGAAATCATCTCAGCGATCTCAGTTCTCTAGCAGTGGTGCTCATGCACTCATAAGGAAATCTCAGATCAAATGTTGTGCATGATAGGCCACCGAGGCCCCGCCACACAGGGCACCCACAGATTTAGCCTGCCTGAAGAGTGGTCACCATGTTTCCAGCACCGGGGGGTGCAATGGGGCTGGGTCTGGACAGAACCAGACACATGCTTCACTGCTGTCCTTTAAATTGCTGCCGCATGGGGAAGGTCCATTTTAGTCCTGATTTCCCTCAACAGAACAACAGGATCTGAAGGAACACAACAGTAAAGCAGACAGGAATTAATGGCAGCCACTGTGGCTGCCAACCCTGTAAATCTCCAACCAGGTTTTTACAAGATGGGTAATTAGGGGTCCGGTACGGGAGGCTGCATCTCCTGGCATGTAAAATTTCCTTTTACTGTAACGCATCCGACAGTGAGTTTCAGTTTTAAGATCTCAGCCTCCACCTCTAATCTCCTTTGACTGTAGCTTCAGGCAATTTGGCAAAAACATTTCTGTTCGTTTGGATTAATGCTGTAAATGAGACCACATCGTGCTGCTCGCTGTGCGCCCTGCTGAATTCACCCTGACGCTAGTGATCCTATAACAAGTGTCTGACTGTGTGCAGACAGGGGCTGCCCTGGTTCCTCACCTTAACATTGCCTATCAAAGACTTGAGATATGAAGACTGGTGAGAATATTAAAAGAGAAACGGAACCCACAAGGGAAGAGAGGAAGGGGGATGTTCTAATAGACAGAGAATTTTAAATAGTTTCTGTAAAGGGTTGATGATAATTGCCACTGATTCCACTCCTTGTCTGTGTCTCGGGCTCTTCTTTGTGCGTGCGGTGTCTGGTAAACCGATTTCCACAGTCGGCATCGAGGAATCCCAGCGCACCATCAAATAAAGTGCAGCGCGGCTTTGAACAAAGATAATGTTGGGATTTAGGAAAATCTCATCACATGCTTTCTTCTCCTCACCTGCAAGCAAATCAGACACGCACGCAGACGTGTGGCCGATGATGAAATCCACTTCAGCGCGTGCATATGCTCACGCATGTCACATACACAAACATGAAGAGACACATCCAGAGCAGGAGAGGAGTCTGGGCATTCATTAGGGAGGGAGCGGATCTCAGGGCCATGAAATGTGTCCAGCATTCACTCAGTCTCCCAGTAAACTTGGTGAGAACGATGTCGGCAGGCGCAGCAATGAATAAACTCCATCTGACGTGATGATGAGTTCTGACCTTTAAGGGTGAGATGAGGAGGATGCGGAGACAGGACTCTGAGAGCTGTGTGGGTGGCGGAGTGACACGGACGCACGGACAAAGATCTGCGTGCATGCGGCTGTCTCTTCGGAACGCGAAGGCCCGGAGGTGACGTCCACATTGGTGGGCTAAACGCTACCATCACCATTAAACTGTGACACGGAGCAGAGGTGACCTACAGAGACGGGGGAGTGATGGAAAACTAAAAATGGCTACTGTTAAATAAGCCCCCCCCTTCTTTTTCTTTAAACCTCGCCGGTTGTCTCCCTCCATCTCACATTCTTTACTGGCCCTCTGGCCAGCAGAGACATAACAGCTAGTGACAGAAGTTAAGTGATTCCCAAACCTGCTGTTCTCACAGAAAAACCCAGCAGCAAATCCGTCGTGCACATGGACATTTATACATTCACCCCACCCCCACCCCCACCACACAAACGCCTGTGAGATGTGTTCCATTTTTCATAGTTTTCTCGCACTTGTAAATGTTTAAATTGTTTGCTATCCATCTATTTTATTTTGCTCCGAGTCAAGTTTCTGCGGAAAAATCCCCTCAAATGAGCTTATACATAAATCGGGAACAAATCGTTTTGTACACAGATAAATAAATCCCTCCTAGCTGCCAGTGTGATCCCCCCCCCCCTCTTCTCTTGATTTTTCCCAACGACCCACTATGCCTGTTTTATGAAGATGTCAACATCAGAGCCTCCATCCAGAAGGGAGGCATATGAATAAATGTCTAGACTTGCCAGCAGGAGCGCAGAGACACAGAAGTTAAACCACTTTGTCAGCAGGAGATGTTACTTTACCGCGTGCACGCAGAGCTGCGCATGCTGTTCCTTTAAAGACGTTGATTTTTGTGTTGACTGAGCACCTCTTTCGCCATGATCAAAGAGTCGCAGATAACTAGCTGAAGAGTATCTGACAGCCCGTTCACAGACCTGAGGAGCTGATGAAGGGAATTCACAACTGAGGGGAGAAAATGAGATGCTCAGCAAAGATTGAAGAAACATTATTGTTCTTTCCATCAAAGGAAGCCTGTTCATCTCCACTGAGCCAACAAACGCACGACGCTGGCAGCAAAGCGCGTTCTTTAACATCGCCACGGTTAAAACCGTTAACTATCGCCAGCCTCAACATAAACCGTCCTATTTGCCTAATGGAGACTTGTTTATGAACGCAGACCCTCTTCTTAAAACCAAAGATGCTTTCCTGAATAGCAGAATATAAAAAATAAATGCATATCTGATGAGGCTATATTGCAAAGAGAGACAGAGAGAGAGCAGACTTCCATCCAATGAATAAGAAATAATCCCAATTAGTGCTTTAAAGTTATTGCACAGGTTGATGAAATTTAACGACCCTCCCAGACAGACAGGTAGGCAGGCAGGCAGACAGGCAGGTAGGCAGGCAGGCAGACAGGCAGGCAGACAGGCAGGGAGGTAGGCAAACAGGCAGACAGGCAGGCAGACAGGCAGGTAGGCAGACAGGCAGGCAGGCAGGCAGGCAAGGAAAAGGAAACAGCAGTAAAAATCTGGAAATACAAGCCATGACGGCTGGACTGGGCCGTTTAGGGTGATGGAGGGTTAAAGGCTAAAAGGAACAGTCTCTTTCTATCTTCCAGTAAGTCCTTCCGTGTGTAGCGGCTGTCTGTGTCGGCCTCCCAGCACGTCAGACAGTCGCTGCCTGTGAGCTCTCTGACGTGTGTTTGGCATGTGACTGATACATGGTGCCACATCCCTGTTGTGATATTATTGTCTGAATGACAGCTCCTTCTCTCTGACATGAGCAGAACACACACGCACGCACACACACACACACACACACACACACACACACACACAGTTACCGAGATTCTCCGTGACAGAGCGGAAGACATGGGCAGCGTCCCACAGACTAAATGAGTGTGGATTAAACATGACGCCAACAGTGAAAAATGTGCGCTGCTAAGACACTTTGAGGCAAGATCCCCAATCAGGGATCTAATTGTGTTTGGTTCCTGTTCTCATCTTTTCAAGAAGCTCCAATTTACTTTTTGTCTCTATTCCACCGTGAGCTCTACGTCTAAACACAGCGTTAAGTGAGGAAGAGCAACGAGGTCTTGACGAGTACGTGCACCAGCTAACGAGGCCAAACCCTCTTCTCTTCACACACAGAGGTGAAGGTCAGATTAACGACATATAGTGAAGCAAAGATTACCGCAATAACACGAGTTGGAAAAACTGTAGTGTAGTGCTCCAAATGCCTCAACAGAGGCTAATTTTAATGCAATAGCGTCAGGCTAAAGACGACCAAGAGAGCTTTAGAATACCGATAAGTGTTCTCCTCTGGCCCATGAAGCAGAACAACCTTTCAGCTGGACAATGTACAGTAGACGTTGATAAAAGAGGCTGTGAGCTGTTGTCAACAGAATTATCTGCTATGATGTTGCTCTATTGTGCTCCTTGGTATAAAGTCAGAGCAAAACACTCTTCCCAAGGGCCGCACCAAGTGCTTGTAGCTGGGTGGAGGTAGTGGAACCCTGTGAATAGCAGCTGCATTGGTTATAACAACCCCGCTGGTATCAACAACTGTTATACACATAAAGGCATAAACACAAAGGCATTTACAGCAAAGTCTACGTCAAGCCTATAGAAGATGGCAGATGTGTAGGAGCTGGAGCAGCCAACCAGGAGACAGTAGAAGAGGAGCTGTGTTTACCATCATGGCGGAGCTGGGAGTCCACCAAGAGGAAAATACAGAAAGGGCAAGTAGGAAACATTCAGCGTCCCGATTTCCTGAATCCTGATTGTGGTTTGGCACTGAGTGGAGAGGAAAAGGTTGTTCGGCTCATTAGGAGCAGGTAGTGGAGGTGGATGCAGAAGCCATGATTGGACCATTTAGGTTCAACCCTGTTGATTCTTCTATTGTCCGGGGTATGAAATGTCTGAGGGATTAACAGCATGGTGCGCTCCTCTGTGTGTGTGTGTGTGTGTGTGTGTGTGTGTGTGTGTGTGTGCGTGCGTGTGTGCGTGCGTGCGTGCTGACTCCCCCCAGATGTTTTGATCCAGAGTGTCCAGACCCACCGCTGCTTGACGCCCGCTCCCCCAGCTAAACGGGTTTGTTTTCCAAATGTCATATCATTTGAGAGAGGCGGCCCTCGGACGCGGCTGTGATTGTCTTCCTGGAAAAATGGAATAAAAGCGGAGAAAAAGGGGGAGCGGGCGCTCGCGCGCGGAGATGATGACTGCTTCCCATTATTAGCCTGGCTGATTCCACCGGCAGAGGAAGGAGTGAAGCTTGCTCTCATTCTGCGGATCGATCCCAGTGCTCTGGGAAGATGGCCAGCACACTCTCGCTCCCTCCACCCATCCTCTCTATTCTCTAGGTCTTCTCCCTCTCTTTTGTCTTTCTGTCTGTCGTTTGGCTCCTATTATGTTTTTTTCAGGTAATTGCTTTTTTGTCGGCAGATAATTCTTGAAGTAAAGTCAATGAACAAATTGTCAGCGCGTATGAAGTTATAAATTCTACATTACAGTCGCGGTGAATTGCATCTAGCACGCGTGATAAAAGCAAAATATGAGCGGGGGGGTCACTGGTTCAGGGTGTGCTTTGTTCCCAGGGACAGCGACTGATTATTCATAGTTTAAGGTCACAGCAGTAAAAACCAGAGAAAACACTAATAAAAGCCCATTTGCTGCTGGCTGTAACTTACCAAGGAAACTGGCATTTAAGTGAAATTGTTAGGCAGGGAGCTCTCAACAGCCCTCACCAATAAATTTAAACATTGCATCACTACAGCCACAGTGAGACTCTAAAATCCACAAGACATTTAAGACATTAAGAAACCCCTAACCGTTTGCAGCAGGATGCCGTTATGGTCTGCTTTAACCTAATTTATGCACCAATTTACAGCAACAGGTTGGTGCTGACTGTATAAGTCTGGAAACTGATGTTAAAGTGACTCAGCTCATAGGGAGGGAGCGACTCTTAAATATGTAATCAGAGTACTTTCAAGCATAGCAGCGTGTCTACATTAATTATACTCTAGTCTAAAGGACATGGAGGAAGTGGCACCACCACTGCTGATGGGCGTTTTCTCATACACACATGATCAGTTAGCTTTTTTACATTTAGCTATGTTTGAATGACAACTGTGAGGAGACCTGAATTACTCTTTTTTGTATTTCCAGTACACTTTCATCCAGTACAACTGGATAATATCACTGAATAAAAGGGTGTGTATTGAAGTCTGCTGGCCTGTCCTGAGCTACTGTGGAAACATGGATGGAATGTTTGAGATATTTGATTTGAACCTGCACTCATTGTTGAGTCTTTAATGCGCCAGTGAGTATGAAGTGAAACATGCTGCACTGACATATTGATCAAACACTGCAGTATTTGAAAAGAAAAAAAGAAAGAGGTGATCCAACCACGTGCAAACCCACCTACACACACACACACACACACACACACACACACACACACACACACACAACACACACACTAAATCATGCAGTACACTTCTACATCTTCAACTTATATGTAGCTGATGCAGACTGACAATGCCGAGTCTCACTCGTTCAGTCAGAGGAGTCTGTGTGTGTGTGTGTGTGTGTGTTGTGTGGTGTGTGTGTGTGTGTGTGTGTGTGTGGTGTGTGTGGGTGTGCGTGGTGTGTGTGTGTGTTGTGTGTGTGTGTGTGTGTGTGTGTGTGTGTGCATCCCATGTGGTCAGAGCAACAGTCAGAGCATCTTTACTGACTGATCTCCCCGTGATATGAAGGTGTTGACAGGTGGCTTTGCCATGGGACGTGTGTAGTGACAACAAACTAGCGTGGCAGACGCGCATGCACGCATGCACATGAGGCATGGCGTGACAAACTGAGATTCTCAGTGACAATGTGGGATCGCCAGCACATCAATAATGCAGAGCCTCTGACAATTGCAGGAGTCAAAGTCCTCACACTGTCTCCTCCATTCCTACTTCTTGTCCCTGAATTCCCATCAGCTTTCCACCATCTCTCACTCACCACCTGCTGACTCCAGTAGCCTCCACACTGCAACAGCCAGAAGACGGAGCCTGGATTGGAAATCAGGTTTCAAGAATAGCAAGGCTGGCTGGCTACTTTTAAGTGCCACAAAATAATAATAATATTTATGCTCTTGGGAGAAGAACCCAGTTGTTGTGTGTTCTAACCATGTTTGTTTACAGCGTCTGCAGTGAATGCAGGCTCCTCTGGGCCGTTGGCTGCAGGCGTGCGGTTCAGACGCCACCTCGTTGTATGAGACAAAGACGTGAAACGCGCAAACATATGTACAGTGAAAGCGTCTGTCACAACCAAAGGAAAGCATCTCATGGCGGCACAGCAGCCTTCTGTCGCCATGACAGATGAGAGCGGCGGGGGACACCGGAGTGTGTTCACACAGTCGAGGCGCACGCAGAGAACAGAGCCAGAGGCTTGCTGAGTCTGAACGCTACCACAATAGCTGTCACCAGCTGCCCCGCCATTGTGAGGCTATAGAAAGCTGTATTGTCTGGTATCCACACGTCGGTGAATGTCTGTTTCAGTTTTCCCCTCACTTTTGTCAGCGTGTGTTACAGGATGGAACCTGGAGGGTTGCAATGTCGATGGCCGTCGTTCTGCACGCTGAAATGAACAACGGATGAATGAAATGAATTTGGATGCAACAAGGTAAAAGAACATTAGGAAAAGGAGAAGAAAACCCAAGGTAAATGGAAATGAGCTCCATTCAGTAGCAGGACCACGTGCGGATCATTGTACTTACTGCAAAAGCGCCACTAAATCAAATGTTTTCAAAGTCGGATATTGGTTGGCAGCATCTTTGTGATGTCATTTCTTGGAGCTTTTGCTCGTGAATTGCATCCATTCCCAAGCACGTCCTCGCTCTCAGTTTAACCTGAGCGTGGTAACGCTCTGTTCAGGCATCGCTCACACCTTGCAGGGTGCAAAATCAAGAAGTTCCACTCCCATCAAAGCTGAAAACACAACAACAAAAGACCCAGGACACAATCCAACATTCAGTAACATGTTTACTGATATGCCACTGAAACAAACCCTTGTTCATTGGCTTCTGTCATCTTCTATCACCCCAGGCTGCCCTGATACTGTGCTTCCTTCCTAATGGGAAACAAAGTCAGCCATGCGCCTGGTCAGCAAAACCGCTGATGATGCATGTCTGAGACCAGTCTCCCTTCCTCCTTCTTCTTAGGTTCCTTCCAGCAGAAACAAATACTGGCTAAATGACTGTGACAGGCACACAGGCAGATGCAGGGAGCCGTACACCCAATTCATCCATAACAGTCACCGCCAGTATTGCTCTGCATAGAATTATTACGGAGCTGGATTGCACTGCTTGCACTAGTGGCAGAGAAAGGCAAATTAGTCAAAAATGCCATTTAGGGGGGGGACTGTCACTGGCTGCTTCCCCTCAGCCCATGTCCCGTGACCGGGCTGCAGTGTTACACGCTTCACACGTGCCACACTCTCGCTGTTTTGTTGATTCACACATGCTCTAAAAGTTTAAATCTGTCAAACTGAGATTTTGGAGTAATGACACTAGTGCTGGTGCTACTACAAATGAGCAGAAATCCATGGATGGCTGAGTTGTCTGAGGCCGCGCTCGTCCGCTGTGATGGTAGCAGTGTATGTCATTGGGGCTGTCAAGGAAATCAGGGATGGGGGTGGAAGGCTAGCATGAATTCCTTTATAGTCAAACACACACACACACACACGCTTCCCCTTGCCTTTGAAGGGCAGCGTCACGCCTGGTGCCACAATCTCTTCTTGAAACCAGAAAAGAGGATTGGCACATCGATGCAGGAAGCACACACCAATTTTTCCTCTTCCCCAAGTGATGGCATGAGCCAAGAGAGGATGAGATCACTCGCCATCTCCCCTGAAACTGCCTGTATCTGCCTCTTTTTCTGTGTCAAGCTCGCTCTCGTCCCCTCTGCCCACCCTCCATTCTGCCGCTGGAGTCCCTGTCATCCTCTTTATCTTCTCTAGTCCTTGTGTTTCCTCTCTCCATCCAGTCGTCGCTGTTCTGTTAACCTTCCATTAGCAAATCTAATGTCAGGCCTTTCCGGCTGCCTCCTGGACGGCTCCCGGCTCTGTGCTTTCCAGGCACTATGACAATGTTTTCCTCAAGCCCCATTAGTGTCTCCTCACACCACTAACATCCATGCAGCACACAGAAGGATGAGAGTGGGGGGAGGAATGAAGAGCAGGATTACCGAGGGGGTGGGGGGTGGGGGGTGCACTTCCTGAGACGAGGGTGAACGAACCTGGTGGCAAAGTGGCTGGCCAAGTGAGAGAAAAGGGTGGAGAGGGGATTAAAGGAGACTAAAAGGGGGGAGACTGGGAAATGACTAAAAAAAGCACATGGCTGTTTCTTGCCAAGGAGACAAGGCTCAACTGGAAGGTTTGAGAAGAAGTGCTCAGGGGTGGGATGGATGAGAGGTGGGGGGGGGGATATGGGTCTTTCCAATGTGCCTGTTTGGCAAACATCATTTGCATAGAACAGTTGTGGATGGAGTTTTGTGTCACAGTTATTTGCATACATTTGCATAAAATTAATCCCTTCCCAATTGCCACTGAGGTTGTTTCTGATGCAGAAAATAAGTCAACAACACGAACCAAAGCCTCCAAACAAAGCAAATATATAGACGCAGATGCATTCTGGGAAAGAGCATGGCTCCAGTGCAAGGCTGTCAGCCCCTCGGACAGACTTCAGGTCATCCTTTGCTCAACACTTTTCCTCAGAATCATTAAGCCAACATACATACAAATATCCTGCATTCTTTAATCACAATAGACTTTACAATCCAATCCAGAACTGATTCTTTGGTATTTGTGTTGCTTTTTTACAGTTTGCTAATGCTGAAGTCTCTTGAATTATACTTTAAGTAATGTTATTCCTTCCAGAAAGTGTACTTGTGCTAATATATGATATATCGCTAGTGGTCTCCTTCGTTACTTTTGTATGTTTGAGAAAATATTTGGTCTTGAAAAAAATTCCTAGTGAAAAAATAAATGCAGTTTATGGCTGCTGTGAGTTCACTATATAGAACAGCATATAGATATAAAGAACCCATATTTATCTAACATAAACTGAAACAAGTAGACAGAGTTCTGGGGAGATTGGAATAAGTTCCCAACTGGCAGAGCACAAAAAACCTCCAAATATAAATCTCTGAAAATGCCTGTACGTGTGCTGCACCTGGCCTCAGTTTTGAGATTAAAACCAACCTCACAGAAGCACATCCAAGGACAAATCCCTCACCAAATAAATTGCAAAAAGGCTTTGAGTGAGGAAAATAATGACCTGAAAGATTCCTGCACTCATCATTTTATCCTCAGATCAGTTGACTCTACGGA
Source organism: Takifugu flavidus (assembly GCF_003711565.1). Lineage (NCBI taxonomy): Eukaryota > Metazoa > Chordata > Actinopteri > Tetraodontiformes > Tetraodontidae > Takifugu > Takifugu flavidus. The sequence continues at coordinate 4,798,861 of NC_079526.1, forward strand.
CCATGAAATAATGCAGAAGCTGCTCAGCCTGAGTGAGCCTTTGGATGCTTCTGCTCCCATCTGCATGTGTTTGCCCTCCATAAAGCAACTGTGTGTTTATGGGTGCATCTCTCTCTCTCTCTCTCTCTCTCTCTCTCTCTCATCTCTCTCTCTCTCTTCTCTCTCTCTCTCTCTCTCTCTCTCTCTCTCTCTCGCTCTCTCTCTCTCTCTCTGTGTGGCCATTGATCAGACAAAGTCTTCTACTTTCCCAGTGATGAGGAGCCAATTGATTAGAAATAGCTATAATTGGGATCTGAATAAGATCTGGATCATTGATCCCAGCACAGTTCTCAGCTCCGGCCTCCTATTAAAGGCGGACGCCCGTCGGCCCACCTCTGAGCCGCCACCTCAACATGGCTTTTTGCATCAATACTTGCAAAACATTAAACATTGAACTCTCCCATCTCATAGGGCGATAGCAAATGCTAAAAGTTATTATGGCTCGACAGCCCAGTGGAGCCCGTCGAGGCTCTCATGGACAGCGTGCACAGTCACTGGTTTCTGACACACGTTTATGGCTAATTTGTAAACTACCCATAGTTGAGCTGCGTGATGACAGCAGAGTCCGTATTTTCTGGCCCCAGACAGGATGTTAGCATCAGTGTACACATCTGAACGCACTACAACGCTGCATAAAAAACATAATTATTAGTGTGAGTCTGATTTTAAACTGTATGACTTGTAATGTTAACATACCTCTGATCTCCACGTGAATGTAAACAGTTATATTAACACCCAATTACGATTTTTAAGAAAACAAATCCGCAGAAGGAAGTTGTGTGTTTCTTTCATGCATTTGAAAGGCATCATTCTGTTGTCCACATTATTTCAATACTTTATAAATAGTTGCAATGCTGCTGTTTACCATTTAGATATAAAGGGGAGAGTGTCAATGAATTCATATCCATTTAGCTTTAAGCATCTGGCCTGGAAACTCCTTTGAGGAATAAGCCTGAAATTATCTGAGGCAACTTAACATAGCTGATGTGTAAAGATGTATTTTTTTCTAATCACTTCATAAGCAGTGGTTTGTTTTGGTTTTTTTACTTTTAATCAACTCAGAAAGTGTTTTTACGCCCTCATAAAAACCTCAGTGTTCCTCCCCTCCATGACAAGAGCCTTTTCTAACTGCAACGTGTTTTGTAATACTCCATAATTAATCATTTGCATGTGCGTATTAGTGCAGTTTAGACAGGGTCGGGCAGAGGAGAGCCTGACAGAAATCCCAACTGCCTCTCATCCCAGTGCTAAAGCTCACCAGTAGAGTCTCACCATCTGTAACACTTGGATTAATAAATAAAGGTCGTTACGTAACATACTCACAGTCATGTATGGCGTTCTGATGAAAGCAACACCAGCTGTGTCTCTGACGGTCTCCTTGAAAACAAAAAACAAAGATCGGATCAGTGACTTTAAGCCTGTGTGTGTGTGTACGTGTGTGTGTGTGCACGTATCCTCCTCAGCAGGAGAGACGCTGGGGTCTTAACAAGGCTGGTAATTAGCCTGTTTCAAAATGAGCTCCATTCTATTCTAATGAGTGTGACTTTAACACAGGAGCAACTCTCTCTTTTACAGCCCCTGTGTGTGTGTGTGTGGTGTGTGTGTGTGTGTGTGTGTGTGTGTGTGTGTGTGGTGTGTGTGTGTGTGTGTGTGTGTGTGTGTGTGTGTGTGTGTGTGTGTGTGTGTGAGAGAGAGAGAGAGAGAGAGAGAGAGTGAGAGAGAGACTCTATGCGTTGCATTGGATGTAGATCCTCAGCTATAGTTGCTGGAGGCCTGGCTCAGTGTGATGGAAGCTACCATTACTGGAAAGACAAGACATTTCCCAGCCTTCTGTCTTCTCTTTACCGTCTGTTTACTCCCAACCGATTCCCAGACTTTTGTCTCCTGCTGATAAATATTTTTGAAAGGCACATGTAGGCTATTTTAGAGTACACAGTGGGATTGTAGTAAGTCACCGGGGCCTTCTGGTCATAAAAACCAACACCTCTCTGAGAAGCAGATGCTTTTGCAGTCAGAAACAATCAAACCTCGGCCCCAGTGTCGTGTCATGTGTTACAGCAGCGTCCTGGTGCCATTATTGCTTCTATAGTTGCATCAACTGTTATGTTGCTTCATTGTGGAAATGCTTGTAGGTGTCGGCGAATAAGGAAATCATTAATTACGAGGGGAAAAAAGGTTCTTCAGCCACAAAGCCATGAAAAGTGGGACGCAGATCACGTGATGTCCCGCGCAGCGTGTTTATCGCCTCGGGTTATGGGAGGAAAACCCATAGAAACAACTTCAATCTTGCGTCTCCCTCAAATCTCCTGTGAGTTCAGCACCAAGGACAGCGCCTCCGCTAAGAACCGCTCCACGTCCGGGGGATTTGTGGAGGCCACATCCGCACTCCAGAGTCCAGACAATATGAGACTTTGTGAAATGAATTACATCCTCCAGCATGACCAGCTCCGTCTTAATGCTCCAAAATGTAGCATGTAAATCTTCTTTTTATTTCCACCCCAGAAATAGGAAATCTGGTATAACTGTGGGGCTCTTCCTGGGTATGCTCAAACACACTTGTGCTGCTCCCTGCTACCGTGAAATTCCCCCCAGATCGACTTTTTCCTTCATTTTAAACCATTATTTAAGGGGGAGAGCGTCAAGAGAGATCGTTTAATGACTCCCGGGGATCTTTTTGTGTCACCCATGGCATATTAACAGCACTTGCTCCATATCTTTCTCAGTGCAGAACAGGAAAAGAAAGAGTAATAAGACAGTGCTGACCTCTTCCAGCTGCTCCCGGGGAGAGCAACGGAGAGAAAGATGGGATTGGTGTCAATAAAGTCCTATTGTCATGACTTCTTGCACAATCTAATTTCAAACGACTGAAACTGTTGCCTTCAAACCTCAACAAAGCAGCAAAGGCTTGAATCTAGATTGAATGATAACATCTTTTTGCCAATTTAACTGTCGAATTTAAACGAAGAAAAACAGATAACTATGAGAAACTTGTTTGTGCTACACGGGAACCAAAAATGAAAGCATGCGCGAGCTGTGGTGAGAGACGGCGGCGTAGTGGTGCAGCGTGCTGCGGACGCCGCCGCGGGCCCGGGTCAGTTAGAGAGGAAATTATGATAAATGTGCTCTCAAAAACAAAAACGGACGAGTGCCAGAAGTGCATCAGAAGCCCTCAGCATCATCCCGTCCCTTCCGCCGCTTTTATTCACTTACACATTCTCTTTTCTGCATACGCACGCACACACACCCCTGCCACCGATTCTTATAGAAATGTCCAAACACACTCCAGCCCTCCCTGCTCCCCCTCCCTGCTCCCCCTCCCTGCTCCCCCCAGGCTGCTGCAGCTATGGAAGCGTGCCCTTTCTGTGTGGCGCGCTGCCAGCCGCGCACGCTGCATTAGCAAAGTGTGACCTCGCCGAGTGCTGGAAAAGGAAACATTTAACCTTTTGCCCTTTAGTGCTGATGTGCCTTCATAGAACCTCATCCTTTCCTGAATATGGACTATCAACAGTCTGCACGCTCCACAGCTTATAAAAAAGATTCACAAGGCTTTCTGAACTTGATATTTCAGGTTTTTGCTTTCCAGTGGGTCCTTTTTTCACATCTGTGCTCTGCAATGGATTCATTCCTGCTGTGGCGTTCTATCAGAGAGAACATCAATCTACAAGACTGACATTTAATCCCAAGCCTGGGCAGGTAGGGGGACACACAAGGATGTGTGCCGGTAGGATACACACACACACGCACACACGCCAAAGAGACGAACGCTTGGACACGCTCCCGACTGCTGGCATGAAGAAACAAATCAAAGCGTGAGCGTGAAGCCGTAAACAGTGCGCACTGTGGAATGCTGCATTTGGACGATGGGATGGGAACTGAAAGACAAGAGCAGAAAAAAACGGAGCAGCTCCGGCTCGGAGGGAAAAAATGTTTGGCGCATCAATCTACGGGCTGACACGTTGACAGAGGGGCTCGGAGATACAGGTGGTCAAAGCTGCTGACAGAGGCTGCGGTCAGGGCCTCCCCGCCATGATTTACCAGTCTATTTAGGCTACAGTCCATTTACTGGACGCCGCTGCGCTTCTTTTCTCCGTTTACCAAAAATCAATCCCAGTGACTCTCCCTTCAGTCCTTTCTATCCCATCCTTTCACTTCGTATGACATCCTCTCCGTGTTGGGTACCAGCGGTCGTTACAGGAGCACTGCAAGGCCGTTTTTGGAGGTGTCATTTCCGGTAATAAGGTCATGCTGAGGAGCCGGGGTGTGTCGGCCGCGTGTGGATGTGAGACGCCTCTGATCAGGTGGTTGGCCAACATACTTGTTGCTAAGGGAGAAGAGTCAATCGCAGGCATTTATGCATAAAGTTATTAAAAATGAAGGAAATGTCTGTGCAAGTAGGGAGAGAGAGAAACTATTACTGGAGGGCACCAGGCAGGACGGTGTAATCAATTTTAATTTGCACTGCGCAACACCTAGAGTAATATATTTGAGAGAGTGAGGTCTGTCAGAGAGCAGCGCCTCGGCCGACACGCTGCCGACCTGCTCGCCGCTCGAGCCTGAGCAGTGCCCCGGCAGTAATCCAGTCAGTGTCATTATCAAGTCTGCTGATGGCCCACTTAATTAAAAACTAACAGGCCGTAGGTTTAGTCGCATCATAAAACAGTCCTGACAGAATGGCATCACACTGCTGCATCCGTGAGCGGCGCCTCCTGCAGCCCGGGCTAAAACAGATGATTTATGGCCGCATTCCGCTTCACACACGCCGACGTTGGGAGTGCGCGCTGTCAGGATAGAGGTGTTCAGAAGCACCACATCAAGAGATGTGAGTCATGTGCCAAATGCTGCTCTGACTCTGTGACACGCCAAAGCTTCCGATGAGCTTTTGGCTCCTCCGTTGAAATCAAGAGACAAAAGGAATTTGAGGGCTTGTTAGGGTCACACAGGGTTGGGGGTCAACACAGCCTGGTTGTCACGGTTGCTAACGGCAAACACACCATGTAAAACCCGCGTATTTATTCATGCATTTCTTTGGTGAATCGGACTGACGTAGCGGCTTCGATATCACCAGGAAACCCCAAGAACACCTCGAAAAGAGCGCAATTAAAATGCTGAGTGACGAGGCTGAGTGATGCTGCTGCTCCCTGCTAGAGTGACAGCGAGCGGAGCATGAAATCTGTTTCATTGTGAAGAGTGACACATTAGATGATTAGACAACGTGCTCGGGAACAGCTGCCAGAGGTGCGCGCACGCCCCACACGGCGAAATAAAAAGGCTGGGACACGTGCTGCTGCTCGGTTACAGCTAAATGTAATAAAGCGAAGGCTGGCAGCTGCAGTCGAACACGCGTACACAATACAGAGTCAGTTCTAATAAAGACTCACACGCGGGCTGACTGCAGAACGCTGGAACGACTAACATTTCATTAAAAGGCACGTGTGCCCCAGCAGGGGATCCTTTCCTCAGTTTCAGTCTCAGATTTGGCTCCAACATGCTGACACGCAGAGATCAACAAGCCCTTACGTGACGCCACCTGAGCAGGCCGCTAGCGCGGAGCCACTGTTAGCTGTGTGGGGACGGCGGCGAGGAGGGCGCACAGCAGCTCTGCACACGTGCGGCTCAGCAGCGGCATTTATGATGAGACGCAGCCCACATTCTCAAACGCGCTCACGTAGGAATACAGACAATACTCGGAGCTGGGCTCTGATGGTATTCATGAACCACCTCTTTAGCAGCTATGTATATGTATGAAGAGGAAGCGGAGCGGCTTTGGGACGGAGGACTGAGGGTTTGTCTTTTTATAGAGATTGTCACCAAGGCCCAATCCCCCGCATTAGCAACAAAATTGTCTTTTTTATTGCTGGCTGTTTGGCCCACAGTTCTGCCCGTGCGGCTTAACCTCAGAAGAATCGCTGTCATTTTTAATCTGCGCCGCATCTTTGGGGCGAGGATCCAAAAACGAAGCGGCTGATTTCTAAATAAACACACAACCATATAGTCTTGCCCATCAACCCTCCGGGGTTTCTCCCACTAATGGTTCAATTCTTATTTTTCTCACCCTTTTCACACTCTCAAAGCACCATGTGGGAGAGGACCCCCCCCCCCCCCCCCTTTCCCTCCCAGAGGGTTTACTCTGCCGAATGAGACCTCAATCGCCGTTGTTTATGTGTTTCAAGAGATGAGGTGCAAATTAAACTTCCTGGCAACGTCTGGCACAAGAGAGCAGCGGAGCGGCTAACGCATTAGCTGCTATCAACAGTCAGTCTGAGAGCAAATAAATCCCAAACTGAGTAAACGGAGGAAAGGACCACTGGAAACACGCAGATATATCGATTAAAACGTGTTTGCAGGTGCTCCCGGAAAGACAGAAAAGCTTTTCCTTGTAGCTTCATTTCTCAGCGTTTGAAACACTCTTTTCCCGGGTTTCCGAGCTTGTTCGTCTAGTTTTATTACTGCGCTCCTGATTTCCTTTTCCGTATTCAGGAACATGTTTTTTTACAAGGATAACACAAGCATTTCCTTTTCACCTGTTTGCAGGGAAACTGCATCTGCTACAATTTATAGACATCAAATGGGAAATAGAAATAAGAGGCATTTATTCCGGAGCTCGGATTTCTGTTTCGGTGTCTTTAGCTGAGCGTTACGGTCAAAATCATACTGACAAAATATCCCGATGATTTATGGCAATCAGATGCGGACCGTCCATGCAGACATATTTAATGAGTTGTGTTAGCAAACGAGGATAATAAGAATTAGCTGCTTCAATAATAGATGATGAAATGACCTTTTTCTGGGTGAAAAGCCGTCTGTAAACGTGATCCTCTGCTGTCTCGGGGGGAAAATGGCAACCTTATCTGAAACCTATAGGTCCACATTCCAGACCCCCAAATCTGTCATTTACAACCAATTACCTCACCTTTCCCCCTTCCAGCCTTTAGCCTTCCGAGCTCAATAAATCATCCCCCGTCTGATCGCAAATCAGCTCCCCATCCGTCGAGCAGCCCTGGCGCCGCGGCAACAATTACAGATGTGACCTCTGCGCAGCGTTTACAGGAGCCTGGCCAAAGGCGAGCCAGAACGCAGCTGACACCGCACGCCTGACCTCCGGTCCCCGACCTCTCGGCTTATTGACCGGATCCCACAGGAGTAAAAATAGCCCTTTTCCTCCCGAGGAATTCCTCAGATTGGAAGATAAACCTGCTCTTACGCAATCAGCTGGGACTGAGTGAGCAGGTGTATTGACAGAGATGTTGTCAGTATTAAAGACACCGTCCTGATTTCAGAGCCCAGTCTGGGTTCGTCCTTACGTCCCCCGTCTCTCCTGGGCGTCACCATTACCCTCCTGAGCCTCTAGGATCTGCAGGAATGGTTGGAAAGTTCTGAATCTTCTCTGTTCTTTGCAGGATTCTGTTTTTTTTCTTCCTCCAGTTCAGCAGGTTCTGCACATTTTTTTCTTTCAAGTGTTTTTCCCGCAGCAGCCTGGATGTTTTTTCCTCCGTCACAACGTTGCAACTGTCTGGTTCCTTACTTCACTTCCCCAGGGTTCTTTTTTTCCTTCTGACTCTGACTGAAGGTCTCGATCTCCTCGCTAATGTCGCCGATCGTTGACCTGCTCCTACAACTAGACACGATCCACTGGTCTGTCCTTCTCCTCTTCCTCTCCCTCTTCCTCTCTCTCTTCCTCTCTCTGCTCCTCTCTTTGCTCCTCTCTTTCTCCAGTCAGAACTTGTCCAACTTGTTCTGGTGACGCTTAGTGGGAACATTTGACCCCACCTTGCTCCTCCTCCTCAGCACAAATGAAAATATTTAAATGACCGACTAAAGCCAGAGTTCTAAATACCTCGATGAGGTCCAACATCAGAGGATAACGGCGGTTGTGGTTTTGCTCGAGTGTGTTTGTGAAAAAGGAACGAGAGGTTTGCAGGCACAGGTCACAGCCCTGCTTCCTGCTTTGGAAGGAAACTTTAAAGACACTCAACAAAGATTCCCACACTGAAGGAAAACTCTAAAATATATTTGTCACACACTCGCAGAGAGAGAGAGAGAGAGAGAGAGAGAGAGAGGAGAGAGAGAGAGAGAGAGAGAGAGAGAGAGATCAGGTGATGTGAAACTGTCCATCTGGAATAATCCCAGTGCCTCGTGCAGTCTCAGAGGAATCGCCAAGAGCAACAAACAACATAATACATCCCATGGTGCTGTTCGTGTAGGGTTACACACACACACACACACACACCCACACATAGGTATCGGTCTGATGTATTTCCCCCAGAGGAGGATGGAATGGGACAAATCAATAAACTCAGGAGAGGTTTGTCCATCTGATCTTTCTCAAACATAATACAGTGATGAGTGCACACAGACACACACACATGCACACCCACACACACAGAGGGAGATGGTGAGAGAGAGAGAGGTTTTCTCCCAGGACATGCTGCTGGATCTCCCCACATTGAGGTCTGGACGCTATAAATCAGTCTTGAAGCTCAGCGCTGCATCAACAATCAGCTCATCCAATCAGGTCACCTTAAAAAACACAGACCAAGTTTCAGGGCAAAACTTTCAAGTTCAACCCAGCTGATTCTCACATCACCCCGGAGACGCAGTTAATGAGCATCAACTTAAAGTGAGACAAACTCTTGTGTCTCTCATGCTAACCAATAATGCACACATTGTAATTTATACAATACTGTACAGCATTCAAGCAAGGCAGAACCATTAACTGCACCATTACACCTGAAGATGACGCGCATGGTTTGGTTCCTCTGCCAGCCGTTAGCCATCTGTCTCATTTAGGGTTGGATGTGTACGCCACACGTGTGTGAGTGTGTGCGCAGGAGAGGAGGTTCCGATTATTTACGTGTTGCACGTTTGCCTTTGAAAGTCTCACAATGGAGCCACACTGTTGACGGTAGAACTCATAACAGTCCCGCTGCACAGGACCGGCTCAGACAGCTGAAGCAGGGTCACAGTTGGACGTCGCGCTATAAAATCCATGTGGCAAAAGAGGCGTCCTCACGTTACCCACGATGATGCAAGGACAAATGGACGGCTGTCAGTGTTGAGGAGGACCTTTTTCCAGAGTCAAATTCCCCCGCTCACATAAATCTGCTTGCGACGAGAGTTTTCAGCCACTCCGCTGAACATTTAGGCTCCTATAGTGAGCCAAAGTCCTTCACTATCAGCAGTGAAGGACAGGACACGATGGCGATGGCGGTGCCCTGTGCTGGGGTGTAGCCGCACATTTGAAAGACAATAAATGAATCATGAGACGTGCCACCACTCAAAGACGGCCGTTGGTGGCAGAACAGCCATGACGAGTGTGTCCGGGACATGGATGAATGGGGACCTTTACAGATCATGCCGCCGCCAGCAGTCCATGAAAACTCCACCACTTCTTCCCCATCAATCTGCAAAATGCCACCCTTCATCACAGCACTCGCGGGTTTCCACGTGGCTTCTCTTCCTCTGCACTGTAGAGAAGACAGGGCTCGACCGGCTAAAGTCGCTAAGCGGGAATTCTCCGCGTGTTTTAAAGCTTCGGACGCTGGTGTAAATTATTATTACGGCCAAAAGCACCATTACTGCTGCAATAAACAGACAATTAACAGGTAGAAACACTGTAAATCCTCCAGGCAAATAAGAGAGATCCTGCAGTATAAAGCAATGCTAAACTTCATTTGTACCAATTAAATAAGGGAGCAAAACTGTGCTATTAGAATAGCAGCACTCGTGACCGCGAGCCATTATGCTGATGTGAACAGTAAATCTAGCCTCTGGTTCTAGTTTGTTAATTTCCAGTCAGGGTCACATTTTAACAAAGGGCTACGCTCGCAAATGGCTGATTTGGACTTCAAACATTGTTTTGGACAAGTTAATGAAATGCAATAAAGAAAAGCAGCTTAGCTTGCAGTATGAATCTCAATATCAAATGAAAGGAAAGAAGTGGGAGCGACTATAATTGGTTCATTAGAATCGGCCAAGGCTGTTAGATCTTTTACAGACAGCAAATAAGCCATTCTGCAGCATCTGCATATGCAAGTGCGAGCGCACCAGCGTGTGCACGAGTGCTGTGCAGACACAGATGAATGCTACGCTTCAAACAGCTTGATACAACCCACCCTCCTGGGATGAACATGTACATTAGCTAATAAAAGGCCCATCTTTCCATAAAGAGGCACAGAAACGTCATGCATGTGACTGCTCTGACAAACCACTTTATATCGCTGCTACGTATGGAGTGAATACGGTCTTGATTTTTTTTTTAGTCAACAAAGACGCTTCTGAATTGAGATAATTTTCACCGTGCCGAGAAACGAGGATGCTTTTTTTTTTATATTTCTTTGCGTCATAAGGAAGCAACGACACTCAAGATTCAGCTGTTGCCTCTCACATGCGCTCTAGGGGTTATTGTGGACGTCCTCCTGCAAATCAATTCAATTTTAAGGATAGCGTTAGCATTGATGGAACCGGGTTAGCATCGACGTCAGCATTCAGCAGAGAACAAATGTCATGATTACCAATGCGCGTGTTGCCGTTGCTAACCTCGTCTGAATGCACGCGGGCAGCGCTAACCTTATTCAGCGGCACCGCAGCAGCTAACATTAGAGAGGAACCACCAGCTTCTAAGAGCCTTTTAGAAGAAATGTGGAGTGAGATAATTGTACTCTGGGGCTTTTTAGATGAGAACTTGGTGACAAGGGGGCATTTTACCACACGAGTGACATCTGTGTCCCATCTCCAAAGTGCTAAATGGAGATTCAATCATATTTCCTGTATCTGCACCTGTTGGTGTGACAGGAGCTAAAGTCTTTCAGAAAGGTGTCGCATTGTTGCCTTATGATAGTTCTTTCAAGCTGTATTCATTTGAATCTCTTGTCCCAAGACAGTTCAATATCTTCTTAAAGTGGTGGTGGTGTCAGCTGAAGCCGCTGTGCGCGTTTCGGATAGTTCGCAAACATTCTTTTCAGACCTCATCCTTTGCATCTGCCGGGCCAACATGGCTGCCGTTGCCGAGGTACTTGACAATCTCTGTAATAGTGATTCCAGGCAGGGAGCCCAGCTCCGTCTCTCTGACTCCGCAGACACACCCATCTCTTAGCTGCTCTCTCTAATTTGATTTAGTGGCCCCGTGATTGGATTACAAGGCCGACATCCATGTCGAAGCTACGAGAGTCATGTCCATTCACTGGCGCTGCACAAAGAAGGGTGCACGTGGGGCTACACGCGCGAGTGCTGCCTAAACTTATTTGGACGTCAAGAGTCATAATGAAATGGCTCGCGCTGTGACAACCACCGGAGTGAGCGCTGGAAATCGCAGCAGATAGCAACACTGGTGCCTTTGTTTGTTGCTAAAATCTATATTTGTGTAGTTGCGTGACGTCGTATGTCGTGGACCCACAAATGAAGCACCGCGGACGGGCGGGCGGGCGGGCGGGGTGCATTATCTGGATGTGGATTTGATTACAAGCTGTTCATTAGATGGGGCAGATGAAAAACCTGCTGCATCGGAGTAATCCGGTGAAGCGCTTGACATTAACCTTATTTTCCCCATGAGGCCGACAGAAACATAAAGCCTAAAACCAACACACACACACACACACACACACACACACACACACACACAGACACACACACACACACACACATTTACCCACTGTTGCGACAAACAATGCACATATGGGAATTTTAAACACAAGACATGCGAAATGTGAGGTTAAGTGCTATGAATCACTGTGTTTACCCGGTTGCAGATTTCTCACAGCCATAAAAAACCCAACTCGGCTGCCGTTAGGGCTGTTTGAAAACTAAAAGTGGGGTCAGAGGTCTAAAACGCTCTGGCTAGAACAGCTCCAGCCTCTAAGTGCACCTCTGCAATCATTATGTCAGTGATGACATGAGGACTGGAGACAGTGGGGAAGAGTCTCGTCTCCGCTACACAGCCTCCTGAGACATAAACTAAAACAAATTAGTGCATTAGAAAACACACAAACCCGCGCACGTGCCAGCAGCGGGAGTGAAACAATGGCGGTTTAGCCAATGGGTTATCCTCTGTTTGCTTAAATGCTGCTCCGCTGTTAGCCTCCTGTCACTCTCTGGTTGACAGGAGCGGAGCGGCAGGCGTCTGCACTGCTGTAAATGTCAGTAATCAGGATTGTTTTCGCTCTCCATCCATCTGAGAGCCTCACATTTGCAACCGATTCATCACAGGCCGATTAAAAGCTGCTCTAGCGAAGCTCCGCTGCTGCAGGCCTGCGTCTGCCATCTTTGGAAACAGGAGTATACCTCCGAGATCTATATCTCATCTCCCATTGAGGGCTGGAATTGTAAGTGGGGTGTAGAGCATGATAACAACAAAAAGAAGGTCCGTGTGTGTGTGTGTGTGTGTGTGTGAGACTCATCCTCCTGCAGCCTGCCAGCCAGCCCACATTCAGGAACACTTCATGGAAGGTGCTGAGTCACCCTCCGCCTACGGTCTCTTCACTTTTGGTGAAGTGGTGAGTAGGTCTGAATCAATCAATTCTTCTGATGAAACAACAAAAACCGAGGTGTTCTCCCCAACTGTGCAGGAGCAGGCACGCCACAAGGAGGACAACGCGAAGGCACCGAGGATCATTGATGGAGGCGACGCCACACAGGCACGGGCGACAACGTCCCCAACACTAACTAACTAACTACCAACGCATCCAAAATTTGGGTTTTGTTCATAGGAGCGGGAGGAGCTGAAGATGGCCGCCGATGGAGAGGCTATAATTTATATTCCAGTGTATTTTTCTAGCTCTTGGGAAGTTTCTACACTTGTAGCAACATAAAATAAACATGAATCCATAACCCCAGCCATCTAGACACTCAAGTGTGAAGACGGCATCTGCATATAAGGAGGGAGGTAGTCGTTTGTTACGCTGAGGATAGAGCTTCTCTCGGGCCTTTGCGCCATGAATAATTCAGATTTGTGTGCTACAGGGTTGACTCGGTCATTTCAAATATACAGCGTGCGCGCTAACGTACACAGACGCATGTTGTACATGAATACACAACAACAAAGGCAGCAAGGACGCACATAAACAGATACACACACCAAAAAGAGCAGTTATGAAGGGATAAAGATGCAGCTGCTTTGCTGTTGCATCAAATCAGTGTTTACCTGGACGGAGGGCTGTATTGCCCTTTGACCTCCGCCGTGCTCACATTAGCCATTTTTACACAAGAAATCCTGCAAGTTAAATGAGTGTTGCTTGGCAACCACACAGTGGCCCAAAAACGGAATCCTGTCAGCATCAGCAGAGGCTTTACGTCGCCACGGAACACGAGCGGCGGAACAGCGAGAAGGGGTCCAGTTTCTGGAGACGCCGCAGGAGGAAGAGGCGCCGGTTTATTTTCTTCCTCGTTTCTGGTCATTGGACTCCGTATATCCCAACACCCTTCGCCTTGTTTACCCTCACAGCTCTTAATCTGCTTTAATTGAGTGATCTTCATCTACCTGCTGATACACAACAGCAACGAAAACCACATCCTAGTGGGAGAGAATCATGAAATAAGAGCCAGAAAGAAAAATATCAAATCTTAGAGCAGACGTGTGACGAGAGGAGCCAGGGTCGGACTGATGCACCTGCTTGTCTTTCTTCTTCCCCTTCCGCAGTACATACATATTTATTTATGTTCTCAGTGTGTGTGTGTGTGTGTGTGTGTGTGTGTGCCGCCTGTGTCCCTGCGTATGTGTACCTAAATGTGTGAGCGCTGCGGCAAGTATCCGAGCACCGACGTGCATAATCTGCATTCATCAACTCAGATAAAAACTGTAATGAGTTTATATCAATATGCAAATGGTATTTGTGGCAACAAACAGAAGAATAAAAGGGGATGTGGGTGTACCAGCGCTAACACGTGCAACACACAGATTACACCAGCCTTAGCGTGCGATCGAACTCAAAGCTGGACCTTCCGCCATAGAACAATGGTAGCAAATGAATGAAGCATCATGGATTTGAGTGGCTGAAAGGTGTCTTTGTTCTTCCTTTTTGTCAGTGTATTCCGGAGTGAGGGACTGTGCGTGGCCACGAGGTGTGTGTCTGTGCGCGCTGTGACTCGCTGGGCTGGAGGGCCAGTGTGTGATAATAAGTGTTGGCATCACACTCATTCCTGACATCCTCCACTCTTCCTGCTACTTCCAGCCCGTGGTGCCTGGTCCGGTGCTAGAACGCCACCACCTCGGCTGTCTCGCGTCTGACGTCACGCTAACGCCAACGTGACCGCAGGTAAGCTCTCCTGGCGCCCCTGAGCCTTTTCAATACAGCCAAAACTTTGGGGCAAAAATGATGTTTGTAGCAGCTCTGAGGAGAAATCTAAAAGATTTAGTTAAGAATGGGGATCTGCGGTGGAAAATAAGGAGTTAAGTGCTGTGGAAGGACGGACGTCCCATGTGCCTTTGATAATCCACTTGATTAGACAATTACGTTGCTCACAGATTAGAAGTGAGGTAAAACAGAAGCAGTCTGAGAGGCACTCTCAAGAAATCCTCCGAGGTTCCAGGCAATCCTGAGAAAAACTCAAAACCCGTTAACGTGCACAGATGTCCACAACATGTGCGCTTGCAGGGCGGGGCCGCCACTGGCTGAGGCCGAGACGCTTCCGTTTCACATGACGCCAGGGAAACATTCAGAATGGAAGCACAGCCGTGTGCATGCAAGGAGAGGACGGGAGCCTGACTGATGGTCCCGTTGTGGGTGGGCTATGGTAAATTTGCATGTGCTGTCACGGTAATTTCACACAACTTAACCTGTATTCCTCCCTCTGTGATGCTGCAGAGTGAGACAGAGGGGGAGCGGGAGGCTTGATGAGATGGAACACTTGTAAATGCCTCCTGTTTGAGCGGCAACACTCTGGAGAATCCTCTCCCTCCTCTGCATATCCTGTAGAGTGTGTGTACGTGTGTGTGTGTGTGTGTGTGCGCTGACACTAAGAAACTAAAAGCTTGAAGGAGTACTTTCATCTCTTCTGTTAAATTTGGAAATGTGGCAATTATAATTTTAGTGGAGGTGACAACATTTTGCAATTATCCTGCGCGCGTGTGATCTTAAGTGTCACTTTTAAAAGCAGCAGTCGCCCCCAGGCTACTCTTGAGCTCGTCTATTCGGGTGAGGAAGCGTCGGCAGAGTTTGTGAGGAGCCGAGCCAGGAAAAAGGGGCTGACAGGGAGGTGGTAGTCTTCTTTTTTATTGATAGCTTGACAAAAGAGACGAGCGGATAAAATGTACTCCGGATAGATTCAACGGGGTCAGAGCAGTGAGGGATGGAAGGCTGTTTCCCACGTCCAGCCACTGAAATCAGGTCTTTTTATGCTGCTTCCTTCAAGTGGATGGAATTCTTGCTTGTTTTCTGTGCCGTCACTCTTTTGTCTCAGCAACTATTCTAAGTAGGTATTTGGATGCGCTTCCTGCCTCTAAAGTGATGTCATCACCTCTGGATTCTTGATATAGATGTAATTATTTCATAAAACACGTCT
Organism: Takifugu flavidus; assembly: GCF_003711565.1. Classification (NCBI taxonomy): domain Eukaryota; kingdom Metazoa; phylum Chordata; class Actinopteri; order Tetraodontiformes; family Tetraodontidae; genus Takifugu; species Takifugu flavidus. The sequence goes on from NC_079526.1 coordinate 4,814,392, forward strand.
TCATTATTACTCTGGAGACGAAGAGATAAAGTAATCTGTCATCATCTCGGGGCCATAGTCATTGGACCCCGTAACGCCAGGGACATTAAACTTACTCTTTAGCTAATCACTGATCCTAGTAGAAAGACAAACAACAATTAAATCCTTCCAGAAGTTTATGTCCCTGATTATTATTGGCTGTTATCTTTTCCAGTATTAAATGGTTCCCTTCATTTCCCAACGACGACTCAAAGTGAACTGAAGTTTCTCCCTGCGTTCCTGTCCACCATATGGCCTAAGACGGAAAAAAAATGCATATAACATTTAATTTCCATTTGCGTGCATTCATTAGTATTCATGAATATGCAAATCCGACTGTCCCAGTTGCCATAACGATGCAAGCTCCCTCTGGGAGGTGTCAGCATTGTCAGGCAGGGAAAAAGCTAGCGCCCTTGCGGTGGCTGAGGTGATCCAGAGCGTGTGTGCATGTGTGTGTGTGTGTGTGTGTGTGTGTGTGTGTGTGTGTGTGTGTGTGTGTGTGTGTGTGTGTGTGTGGTGTGTGTGTGTGTGTGTGTGAACCTTAAGCAGATGCTCCTGTATATTTATGACCCAGTTGACTTCTGTCTAAGAGCGCTGGGAATCAAACCAGATCCAAGGCAACATAAGCAAGCAAGTGTGCACACACACATGCACACATGCCTGGACACACACACACACCAGAGGGTTTTGAAGCCCTAATGGATAACCCTAACTTAATCTTTAATAAAAATCTCTCTTTAAGCAGGAAAAGAGGCAGCAGCTCTATTAAAACCAGCATGACTTCAGGTCACATCTGACCATTATTGGCCATTAAATGCGCAGTAAATGTGCTGATTGGTGCACAGATAGACACTCCTGACAGTATCAGGAGGACAGTACCAGTGGGAAAGTCTGGAAAAGTCAGTCTGCAGGGAAAGGTCACGCTGTAGTGACCCTCAATGAGGAAATGAGCATGTATCCCATCAGCCCCTGCCTTTCAAAGGTGTGAACCAGTGAAAATAAACATGTCAGATGACGAATGCTGCAGCCGCAATGCTCCGATAGCACGGGTACTGGCCGTTGCTAACCAAGCATTAATCTGGTAATGGAATCCTCCAGTTTAATTGGTTGGCTTTCATAATTAATTAACTTTGTACACATCGTATAAACGCATCGTATAAAGTGCCTATAGGGAACCGACCTTAAACATTATTAACGGAGCACCGAATCAAAGGTAAATTCAAAGTGTGATGTGTAGAGAGAAGAGAGAAACAGTTGAAAAAAGTATCAAAAAGTTTGTGTGCACCAAGGAGCTGTGTTAGCAGCTCGAGGGGCTCTGCAAAATGTAGGCTAATCTCTAGATAGGGAGTGTTTAGGCTGCCGAAACACACACACACACACACACACACGCACACACACACACACACGCACGCACACACACACACACACGCACGCACGCACGCACGCACACACACACGCACACACACACACGCACGCACACACACACCACACACACACACACGCGCGCACACACACACGCACACACACACACACACACACACACACGCGCGCGCGCACACACACACGCACACACACGCACGCACACACACACACACATTGTCTATTTTGTTTACTTATTTCTGCAGTAAACGATGGCTTTTGTTCGAAATCCAACTGAACCATATCCTGTCATTTCACACAATGAGGCATCTCTTTAATACCGTTTCTTTATGTTCCACCACAAAATACATCTTAACAAGATAACTGCGGCACATCCTGGGAAAAAAGGAAATTCAAACTGATTTTTAGGACCGGGGGGAGCGTTTCTCGAGGCGGACAATGTGACACAGGGGACATGACATGACTGTGGTGAGGTTACCATAACCAGGTTATGGCTGCAGTGGGTATATACTGTATATATATATATATATATAAATACACATGGAGACTGATGACTATGGCTGATATAATTCCATTTGTTGCTGCACACTTAGGTCTTCATGCACTGGAGAGTAAATGTAGGGGAAGCTCAGTCGAATGCAACACAAAATGAGGACTTTTAAAAAGACACAGCATGTGTGAGACAATGGAAACTGCAACGTAGAACCGACAGTTTCCCTTATGGAGGACAACAAGGAGCAGTAGGTGAGCAGCTCAGTATTTCATTGGGAAATATTATGACTAAGACTCAACCAGTGAATATTAAATCCAGTGCATTTACTTCCTGAGAACATAAATGTAGCTATCAGGATGATTTAAACAGTACGCTCTGCCACCAAAACAGATGAAAATATTCTGTGCTTTTGTATTAAGACGCTGTCGCTGCTTGTCTGGAGGGAATTCATTTAGGTGTGATTTAATGTCGGATCTCCCAGCTGCACACACACAACCTGTAAATATGCTTCTTTTGCATGTACTTAATTTAGAGCAGATTTACCTGAAGTCATCACACACACACACACAACACACACACACACACATTCAGTCAAACTAGAGGCGTTTGCAGCCTGACTGTGAGTGTTGGATCATGCATGAAGGTCTGGAATACACAGCAGAGAGCCCTGAATAACACGTCTCCTTTTTGTGAAAGCTTGACGGGTGTTACAGGCTAATTATTCCCCCAGCTCCTTCCTGCAGCGTTGTGTCTGCAGATCTCCCCATTCTCCAACAGCTGTACTGCTAATTATCTCTAGTGGCACATACTGTCGTGTCACTCGCTCCATCTTGATTACTCATTCCTTCTCGATTTCTCCCTCTCCCTGTTGTCATAGTTAAGACACAGAGACGCCAAGCTGGGACCCGGAACCATCACATACTTTCACCCCCCTGGTGCCAGCATGTTAACAGCGGGACTGCGCAGCCACGGGCCAATGAAACAAACTCCACAATGAAAATATATAGATATTTCTCAGATCAGCAGAAGACAGGGGAAGAGAAATGCAACCAGGTTGCCCTCGGGTCTCTAAGATGACTCAAATCAGAAGGATTACTGGTCAGTACACAGTTAATACTGTGGCGCGAACACGCTAATCAAGTGTACAGTAGCGGCTTAGTGCTACCCTAACTCTCCCTTTGGTCTAATCCAGGTTCACACATTTGCATTGCACACCCGTGTGCTGCGTGCATCCCAGCAGCACAACAGTGATGCAGATACAAGCAGCAGGTGCAGGCCGCTCACAGTTATATAGGAAGAAAGGAGAGAGAACAGCCTATGGGGGATTTACAGACCCTTCTTTGAAATATTGCTGAATCAGAAGGTACAGTCAGCTCTGTGATCAGATATCACACGTGTGCTCGGGGAGTTTCTCCACATGTAATAATATAAACAGCACAGGGTCTGTGTAGCATGCATGAATATGACTCAAACTGGCACGCTTACTGTAAGAAGATTATTGTATTTTCAATAATAAGAGAGCAGCATATGGACGTGTTGATACAGTATACAGTTCTGTGATGTCTGTGCAACACCCTGCTTTCAATAGAGGCTATTATGGTATGTCATGTTGGTATTTAGGCTGCAGAGAAAGGGAATGGGAAGGGCTCTCAGCAGCTTTGGGAAAAGGCAAAGCTTTAGTTGCGGTGCGCACTCTGAATGAGAGCTCGGTACAGCGGGCTGGTAAATTAGCTTCACGTTTTGTTGGAGTTTAAAAATCGGCACCAAAGCGTTGATTATACTAAAATCCACAACTGCAGCCGGTAGATATTGCGCCTCTGCTTCTGCATCGATACAAGGGCAGGGCGGGTTTCTCTCTCCAGCATCACTGATCATCAATGGAACCTGCACCATCGAGCTCTCTCCATTAGCTTAATTCTACTCCCATCCATCCATCCATCAATCTATCCATTCATCCATCCTCAACTCATCCCCACTGAGCCAAAGCTGCAGGGCTGCGTGTCACCTGACAGTATATGGGAGCCTCTGCCTGTGACAGTGTGTATGTGTGTGTGTATGGCAAGGGCAGTGGTCGTATGTCACGGCTGTCTCGTGCGGTAGATTCATGTTATTGATTGGATGCATATCGAGGTACACTAGCGAGCCGTGACGGATCACATGCTGCACATGCTGTCACAGCCAGGCCTGTCACAGCACCTTGGAGGACAGATGGAGGAAGTGATAACAGGAAAAATGATCAAGGACATTGTGGGCGACATTCAGGAGAGGCAACTCACAGGTAAGATGAGTCACAGAGGAAAACTTTCTTGCTTCATTTGACCCTAGTTTCCTTCTGTAGAATTATTAAAGTGAATATACCATTTATTCAGCAAAGTGTCTGCACGGAGCGAGAATATACCGGACCATAACCGCTCCGAGCAGCTGGGATTAGTCTGCACGTGCACTGTGAACTTCCTGCTGCCAAAACACAAAGACAAAGTCAACAGATGAACTTCCACAACGCGGGCGTCGTTGCAAACTCGCCAAGGCCAAACAAGTGGAGCAATAATTGCTCGTTTCAACATATGCTACATGTAGCACCGTGCCGAGCCTATAGGCAGCTATTAATGCAGCTTTAGCCTCAAAGGCACGCTGATATGATGTAGTGCACTCAGATGAAGGCTGATAGGCCTGAAGGTGAACTAATCAATTATTCTGCACTGTCAATAATTTAGATTAGAATGGGCTTTCTCTCTCTCTCTCTCACACACACACACACACACACACACACAATGTGCATCATCCCCAGTTCCCTGATTTGATTTAAGACCAGTCAATTATAGAGGATCCTAAGTGTAACAGAACTGAAGCCTTAAAATATTGCTTGCCTTAACATCAGCGAAGTAACAGTATTTTCACCCTCTGCAGCAAAAGCATCTCAGACTGCAGCTCTCGCTCTCCCATGCTGGATTTTGATGATTTTAAATTGGCCAGCAGAGGAATACAAGCTTTTCCTGGCACACATCTTTGCCCTTCTGCATTATGCCCCCATATAAAACCTCTGCGTTTCTCCATTTCCCTCTTTCCCCCCCCCCTCTCTCTCTCTCTGCTTCACTGTGTCTGCATTACTGAGGTCTGCGCACACACACACACACACACACACACACACACACACACACACACACACACACACACACACAATCCATTTCTCTGTAATTGAAAAGATGCCTTGACTGTTTGCCACAATACTAAAATGGATCAGATGGCAAAATATCCCTGAGGTAGTACATCACCAACAGAGAGAATTAAAGAGAACCCCCCCCCCGTCTCTCCCTGTTTCCCCTATCTCACTCACTACTCTGCCCCACACACGTTCATTCACAGTCAAGTCAAGGGATGCAGGCTGAGGGTGCCATTCCCACTATCACCGCCTTCTCCGGCCTTTGTTCCAGCCCTCCATTACATTATGAATGCGCCTGTTTAGGTGGAATTGGACCATTTGTCTTTTGATGTTTCTTCTCCACACAAAGGCTGGAAAACGACTCCTGAGCCACTCAATAACAAGCACGACCCTACGATCTATCAGATGAAAGCAAACTGAAATACTCTTTTAGTCTTTGACTGAGGCGGCAGAGATCGTCGCTACACAGTTTCGGGTTACAACAACACACAGCCTGAACTCCAGAGCAACTAGTCAATCATCGGTCAACTCATTAAGTAACTCACAATGTTGGTTATATTCACTGTATTCTTTATTCAGGGTGAGAGCGAGACAGATCCATGTCTGCAGATTTTGTAGGTCAACTTCTTACAATGTGGCACAAATGAAATGAACATTTGTAGGATAAAATGAGAAATACACACAACTTTATGTGTGTGTGCACACAGCACATTATTGGCTGATGTGCGAAAAAACTCGTGTAAATACTCAGTGTTTTCTTTTTTTTTTTAAATATATTATGGAAGTTACAGCTGATATTGTAGTTTGTGTCCACATCTGTCCAATTATGAATAAAGTCTCACAAAACCTTGATTATTAAAAAGAATAAGAGACAAGCAAACAACAAAGCAGGACTTATAATAAGCCAACATAAATGCACAGGTAGCACATTTAAGAGTTTGTGCCGTGTGTATAACATATCTAATAATGTGGATTCTCAACACTGAACTGATGATGACTTCAGCTTCACAGTTCTAAAACATCAGATGTCTTAATAGTTTCATTTAAGCTCAAGTAAGCTCAATGTCTCCCATGTTCTGCTGCAAGGTCGGTGTCCTCCCAATTAATATTAAGCAGATACGTTCAGAAGAAACGAGGTCGAGACGTGATTAAAAGACGCTTGTCCACGCTGGATCCTGCCTCAGTCTCATCAGTTCCCCTTTTTCTGTACCGACGACGGAATGTTTTAGAAAAGCAGTGAATGCTCAACATGTGAAGAATGACCACTCACACTTCTCGAGTGTGTATGTGTGTGTGCATGTACATGTGTGTGTGTGCCCCTCCCTGCAGTATTCTCTGCCACCATAGAACAGTCTGCCTTTTAATTACCTGGACCATGATAAAGCCAGCAAGGCAGCAAATGACACAGGCATGTGCGCGTGTGTGTGTGTGTGTGTGTGTTGTGTGTGTGTGTGTGGTGTGTGTGTGTGTGTGTGTGTGTGTGTGTGTGCTGAACAGAAAGGAGGCAGGGAGCAACTGAAGCGTGACATCCCAGTGTGCCTCAAACCACAAAACTGACATTGTCTCTAAATACAAGCCCAAAAGAACTTTAGGCAGGTGGAATGCATATCGGCATGTGTGTGTGTGTGTGTGTGTGTGTGTGTGTGTGTGTGTGTGTGCGTGTGTGCGTGTCTGTGTGTGTGTGTGTGTTAAATCAGTGCACACTGTAGCTTTGAGTGTGCAGCAGATTGCTTTAGCTCACACCACTGCCTCTGCAAATTAATACCATTGATTTTCCTTTGCCTGGCATCCAACACACACACCCATCTGATCAGAAGGTGGGCAGATGTGAGCAGATCTGTGAATCAAACTGGTGTCCAGCTTTTACCACCACCCTTATCACGTCCCAGACATAAACAACGGAACAAAAATGAGAACAACAAAATAAAACACAATGCTGTCATGCCTCCCTTGACACAACCAAGGGGGGGGGGGGGGGGCACGCACACACACACACACGCACACACACGCGCAAAAGACCATAGGGGGGTACCTTAGACCTGATGACATACGGATCTAAAGAGCAAGACACCAGTATCGTGAGGGGAGCTGCAGCCTAATAATCTTAATGTGTGTGCCTTCTACATTCACATGCATGAACAGAAGGACAGTCAGCAGTTTAACCCACAGAATAAGATGTTTCTGATAAACGTGACTGTTTTTAACAGCATTTTCAGCATCCAGTTAATAGCATGTCTAAAAAGAAGAGGATTTTCATAATGTGAAAAATAACATGAGCTGCTCAATGCAAAGAATTTCATTTAAATGTATGCTTCTTGTAACCTGCCAGGGAACCCTGTGCTAAACTGAGGATTGGTGGACTTGGTGTGTGTTTTTGCTACAACCTTCCATGTTCTGGAATCTTGAAAAAAAGAAAAGAGCGAGCAGTGAAGCTGAATAACTCCTGCCTGTTGAGCGTTGAAACCTATGGTTTCAGCAGTACACACAGGGAGACATGCAGACACACGTAAACACACAAATACACACATTCCTGCCATCTCTAATGATGATTTATGGCCAGCCTGAGGGCAGGCATGCATAACTGTTGCAGTCACAAACACACAGATGCGCTCGCTCACATAAATACACACAGATAACATCTCTCCGGCTCTCTCTCCCTCTCAAATATGCTTCGGAAGATGAAAAATGAAAAGATGGAGTTTTGTAAGAGCAGCAAGCATATGGGAATTGGCTATCGTAAATCGAAAAAATGGAACAAATCACAGCTGAGGAAAGAAAAGAAAAAGAAGGAAGATACAGAGCGAGATAGTGACTGAATCTCCCTGTTGACTGCTGCTATTTAAGGTCATTTACCAGCTGCTGTCTGTGATAGTAATGCAGGTGTCCAATGTCTTACTAGATATTTCCTTAAAGATTAAAAAAAGAGCCAATTTCCACAATTAAAACTGAGGTAAACATGTTGAAATCCGTCATCATCAGGGTTGAGGAGGGGGCCGGAGCTCATCCCAGCATGCCTTGTGAGTCACTTTAGGCAACATTTGCTTAAATCACAGATAATAATAGTTGTGTTTTTGCAGAAGAATACATTTTAATTACCTACAAGGCTATAATATCACACACCGCAAAAACAAATATTAGCATTCACTTCCCCGTCTGTAGCTGATTCTCCCTGACGAGTTGTTTATTTGGCCTTTGAGGGAATTGCCGTCTGAACAACAAAGCACTTTAGATTCTTTGGAAGAAAAACTAGCGTTGACAAACATATTTTCAATTTAAATTGTGGGCGCCTAACAATTAAAACTGGTATAGCCATTTTAAACTTCTTCAAAGTCAAAGTTGTCCTCAATTAATAGAACAGACTGTCAATATTGCCTAACTGACATCATGTTCCACGTCTGTAAGCAGGGAGGCAGGAAGGAGCTCCTTGTTTCCTCTTTTATGTGTGATTGTCAGCAGGTATGTGAGGATCTGCAAAGTCCTGAAGTCACCTTGTGTTTACATCAGCACTTTATCAGGATACGAGCGCATCAAAAGCTGCAGGATCACAGCCTGACATGGGAATTTATCTCCATTCATCATTTTTGCTTTGACCAAGCACGGCGCCAACCAGCTCAGGAAGTGTCAAATACCACATTTACCTGATCAAATACCACATTTACCTGATCCAATACCACATTTACCTGATCAAATACCACATTTACCTGATCAAATACCACATTTACCCGATCTCTGCGAGTCAATATTGCAGCAAAAGCACTGATGACTCTGTTCAAGCGCGCTGCCTTCACACATCCGTGTGCGTGAGTGTGAACCGTGGCAGCGCATTCGCGAATAACAGAGCACAACTGTTAATAAAAATGCTCTTAATCTGTCTTTTCTGTAATCTTTTAATGAAAAGATCTTTGGTCTTTGTCTGTCATGGAATGTACAGAAGCCACAACGTGCTTTACAATGAAGACACATGATATTGATTTTAAATGGAAAATGTAATGTTGCACAAACACACAGACAGTGAATTTGAATGGGAATCTGTGCTAAGAGTGCTGCAGCAGAGGGGACATTAGAGAAAAAAGGACTGAAAGTGCACCATCTGTATCTTTACACGTGGTGTCAAAGGGGTTGTTTCACTGAGCCAATTAAGCCCATTTGAAATTAGGTGAATGCATTTGCATTTTAGCTTTTGTGGCCATTCAAATGTTGCAGCTGTGCAGCCCATAGAGTCACTTTACATTATTTTGTGCGTCCACTGAGAATCAGACTATTATTTTCAAAAGCTGGTTCTTTAAAGTTGCAATTAGCGTGGAGCGATCGATGGAAGGTACCGATTCTTCAGAGGAAATTTAAATTACGGCCCTCTCTGACTGCTGGCAGCCCTGGTCACACGCTTAATGATGTAACGTCTGATTTCCTGCCTTATTTGACCCTGCTCACACCGACTCAGCAGGACGCATTGCTGGAGCTCAAATTCCCCCCGTAACAGCATTACATCCGTTACTTTCTCTACAAGAGTGGTGTCCAGAGGGTTTAATATACACAACCGAAACTATAGATGTTATATACCTCACACGTAAATACACCTCAGCCTTTAGAGGTAGTCTGACTCTGCACAAGTCTCTGCACTTCCTGTTGCTGTTTCTGTTAGATCTTCTCCACCTCCCCTCTTCTGCATCTCCTCTTAGCAGAGCGCTGGTGTCCTTGCAGCCCCCCTCAATCATCCCTGCACAAACAGAGTTGGAAGCAGTCCAAACCTTGTCCCACAAGTTCTGCCTGGATGACTTCCAACCCCTCTCCCCAGGCATCACTCCAGGTCCGAGGGCTCCAGAACTGGCAGCTCAGGGTTGCTATTGTTAAGAAGAGATTAACCACACACGGAAACTATTGTGCGAACACAAACACATTCACACGCATCTTGACACATACAGGACCACACGTTCCCACGGATTAACAGGCATTGTTTCGTTTCAATGAAGACCTGAAATGGCAGCAGTCCGACTCCGGCGTGCAGTGGATTCTTGCACAAGGTGATCACAGCTGCACTCCAGGCCTGTTTAGATACACCTACCATGCACCTGCTATTAAATCCTGCCGAGGATACTGCTGAGTTCAATTTAATCCCGATTCAAACATCACGGTCACATGGGTGTCAGTGTGGTCCTCCACCTGTTTAAACTGGTTTCGATAGATCCAACAACTGTCCGAGCCAGCATTGAGAACAGAATGAGCCAGTCATGGACTGTTCTAGAAAACCAAGTCAGTAATATATAATTACATAATTCCACTGGTATGAATGTGAAAGTCATGAGCGCCTTCACATGTGATAAGTAACTCAGAAGATATCTCTACAGTCTCCGGACGTCTGTGAAGGCTGAGGAAAAGCTGCTTTTATTCTTGATGCTCCTGATCACAGTTGAAACCCTTTGATTTGCTCTGTGACTGAGGCTGAAACACACAACGTTTAAATGGCATCTCGTGTGCTTCCATTTATCCTATAGTAACCAAAATTAGCAGGTAGGACAGTCAAAATAAATATGATCTATACATTTAATTTCGTAACAATGGATTTTATTTAGTGCCTCGGTAATCAGTAGTCTC